>NC_084613.1:49557949-49835449 GCF_033978795.1 Nerophis ophidion
TAGCATACGCGCACACACAATTTGAAGTTCACTTCATAAACATGAGGTAACATAGTAGAAATGATCAGAATCAGGCCCAAAATATAATCAATTGTTACTTAGCCCATTTCGGACATTTCCTAAAGAGTTCATCAATGTCCACTCATAACTTTTTGAGTTAAACAAACCAACAGACACCCTCAGCGATTGCATGACCTACGGGCGGAGGTAATGGTAACTACAACAATAATAATTTATGACAACATTCTTGTATTGATTAGTATCAAGTCGTGTACTGGATCCATGTGACGAAAACATTTTACAAAAACCTGCTAGTTTTATATTCTTAAAGAATACAACAACAATACTAAAAATGTTAATAAATTAATTATTTGAATTAATCAAAACTGATATACAGTTGTTCCCATTAGATTGTACGAGTAAGTGGGTGATGCGTGTATGTGTAATATTGTTTCTCTTTATTATCATATTTCGTGGGCAGCACGGTGGTACAGGGGTTAGTGTGTCTGCCTCACAATATGAAGGTCCTGAGTAGTCCTAGGTTCAATCCCGGACTTGGTATTTTTCTGTGTGGGTTCCCTCCGGGTACTCCGGCTTCTTCCCACCTCCAAAGACATGCACCTGGGGATAGGTTGATTGGCAACACTAAATTGGCCCTAGTGTGTGAATGTGAGTGTGAATGTTGTCTGTCTATCTGTGTTGGCCCTGCGATGAGGTGAAGACTTGTCCAGGCTGTACGCCGCCTTCCGCCCGATTGTAGCTGAGATAGGCTCCAGCGCCCCCTGCGACCTTGAAGGGATTAAGTGGTAGAAAATGGATGGATGGATCATATTTCGCCAGTATCTTTAGCTGTTTTATTTGTGGCAAATGAATAAACTGTCCTCCAATCACGACACTAAAGTGCAGGGGTCAGGGGACAGTGCTAGGGGTCTCACACACACACAACATATGAATTCATTTTCCGTGATCTAAAATTTTTATCTACTGAATGCGTCATTATTGACCTAAAATAAGTCAAATTTCACTTTGCTGAACGGCAATACAAACAAATGCAGTCACAACAGTGACACAAAAATTACTTTTTAAAGCTACTGTTGACAGGTAGATATTATAATACAAACAGCTTCACAAGTTGGGGAAAAGTCATTCTGGTGACATGTAAAGTAGAATGTGCGCTCTTTTGAAGTCTCTGCTGATGTGATGTGACTACAATCCCCTGATGGAAATCCTGCACATAGAGTTACACACCTCAAAGTCCTTGCCCTAACTTGTCCCTTGCTCTCGTTTTACTGGTTTACCCATTCTCAGTTGACAGTTTTAGAGATTAAAAGTGGAGGGTTTATGCACCCTCTACAACATGTGGTTTACTTGTAATGTATAGTATATGGTAAATATTCAATCACACTTTTGTAGCTGATGTATGTTGACTATTTAGCTTCCTTTCTTCACATTTAAAGTAGAAACTGAATCTAAATGTTGAACCTAAATCTAAATGTTAAACATAAATGTTAACGCTAAATATGATATATCTATATAAATGTTGCTTACTAAGCTAGTAAGCATTGGACCGGAAATTCTACCTTTACCAAGACGGGTCAGAAATCCTAAAATTTCAACTTCCCTTTCAACCAAAATTCACAAATTATCCACAATTGAATTTCACAGGGTTTTTTTCTTTAATAATTACAGCAATATCTATAGAACGCCACTATCTGTCAGTAGGTTATGTTCCCTCTGTTCTTAAAAAGAGAGTTTTCCTTTATTTTGGGGCTGTCGCTTATTCAACCACCATTATTAATCTGAATTAAATTTGTAATACAGTAAACTCATCTGCAGCGCAAAATGAAAACTGTAAAAAATGTATATTTGTTGTGTTTTATCATTTTCCCTGCCTTCTCCTTTTTATTGTGATGTCTGTTTCCTTCAGCTCATTAGTTCCCAGTAAGGGGCGGACACTAGTGATGGGCTGTTTAGGCTTCATGTATTGTTTCAACACATTGCAAAACTGTATTGATACTGTGTCAATACTGTGTCACTAAATACTGACATCTGCTGGACATTAAAAATCCCTACAGGCAACCTATGGACTGTCTTAACTGACACTGATTTTATAACCTAGTAAATACAATAATATAAACCAAGTCATTGTATTTCATTTAAGATTACTTCATATCTTCATGTTAATAAAAATATATTTTTATCTTTTTTAGATACAGTCAATAAATAATGTGAACATGATTGATTGATTGAAACCTTTATTAGTAGATTGCACAGTTCAGTACATATTCCGTCCAATTGACCACTAAATGGTATGCACATGTATCATAACATGGAAATCTAAGAGAACGTGTTGTATGAGGATTCTTGTGGACGGGGCTTTTCTTTTTTTCTTTTTTTTTACATGCGCTCTGAATACGCACTGTTGATTGATTGATTGATTGAAACTTTTATTAGTATATTGCACAGTACAGTACATATTCTGTACAATTGACTTCTAAATGGTAACACCCGAATAAGTTTTTCAACGTATTTAAACAGGGTCCATGTTAATCAATTCATGGTAAAAAGGTAATGGGTTCGAACTGGAGTTGAACAAGTTCCCTAAGGGACTCAGCATGAACAACTATAGTCCTCCACTCTACCAACTGAGCTATCGAAGAGATTGGTTTTCACCACTTTTCAATGTAACCAATAAGATGTTTGTGTGAGTGGGACAATGCTAGAAACTTTGAGAGAACAGGATGAAACGACAAGGAGATTAACACAAATACATTTTTTCCTTGAAAAATGATCAAAACATTCATACACGGTGGAGATGATCTCCGACAACGATAAATGACAAATGACCAACGACAGAAGTGCGGCGATTCTGTTGGCTGCAGCATGTCGTTGACAGATGCGCTTCCTTATAAACACAGGTTGGCACGCAGGTGCCAGTCGCGCACCGACACAGGATTTCGCTCTACGAGCTCGACGCATGCGCCGATGCATCGGTGTTGCCGGACCCATCACTAGCGAACACTGAGGCACACCTGCATCCAATTTCAACTGAGGACTATTTATCCTTGTCACTGACAGCTTGGTCCTGCCGGTTATTGTCTCCTGAACCTTACACGTGCGTGCGCCTGCTTCACTTCGTCAGTCCTGGTATATTGTCTATCCTTAGTCCTGTAATCCTTCACCTCTTTGTGTTTGTTTCCTAGCCCCCCTGAGGTAACAAAGATTCTGTGTTGTACTTTATGCTGTGCTCAGTGCGCCCTGGCCTTTTTCCCTGCCGACCACTGAGGAACCTGTTTTTGTTTGTGTATTCATGGTGAGCACTTCTGCCCCATCGCCTTTCGTTACACTTTTTGGACTTATTAAATATTTCCCTTTTTGTAATTCAACCTTGCCTCCCGTCTCTGCATCCTCGGGTCACCTCCTTGATCATTTCCTAACAATATTTAGGATACAGTACGTCCCTGGCAACACATTCCGACCATTTTGTCCACTTGTATGCCTACCCATCATTGTCATATACTGCACACGGAGTATTAAACAGAAGTTTTGGTGAGCTATGCGGTACTTACTCTTTGCCGGAGAGGCAATATAAGCATAAAGACTACTCCAAAAAAGCAATATGATCCGCTTTTGTTGTTTGGTAAAGAACACTTAACATCCATGCACCTTTTTTTTTTTTTTTTTAATTAGTCGAAACAGTCAACACTCACAATGTACAATAGTGAAAATCAACGGCCAAATAGACACATTTTTAAAACTGTAACTTAGGCCCAATTCAAATACCTCTCATACGCCCTTGTTTTTGCCCTCCCACCTTAGTTTTTGCACATTCAAGTCAATTGAGAGGCGTTCAAATTATCCGTCAGGTAAGGGGGAAGGGCGAAGTATCTCCCTCGAAGCGAAGAAGAAAGATGTAAGAACCAGAAACCCAGAAAAGCATACAAAAGTAATAAACATAATTAATGATTTTCATTTAGACTTTAAATCTTTGCTACTGCACGTAAATATTGTCTTCAAACACAAATTAAACACATTTTACATACCTCAAGCTGATGCGCCAGCACTTGCAAATTTCGCCAAAAACGTTTTTTAAAGGGTCTTCTTGAAAAAGACAGGTGGAAAAATAGAAAGAGAACAAGCAAAGCCGAACATTGAGTGTGACAGCATCCTGAAAGTAAACATTTGTCGCGTCTGCCTAACATCACTACTGGTAAAAGGGAGGGCTGATAACGTAGCCAGACTTGAGCAACATCCGTATTCGCCATGGCACTAGATTCTAGAACTAATTGGGAAGGTCAATTAGAAGGTGCAAGGAGGAAGGGGGGAGAATTCCAATCAAGCTTTAGTCAACCCCTTTCCCAGCATTCCTGTTGCGAGACTTGAGAACAGACTACATAGGATACTGTAACTGAGCCTCTCTTGGTAGGCTTCAGTCAGATCCCAATAAATCCTCTACAGGAGAATGGGAACTATTTAGGCTGCCAAGTGCTTGTTTAAGTGCAGCTTTACCGACTGCACAGCAATAAACTTAGATTTGAAGTTACAACGTAGCTCCAAGCTACAACAGGGTGAGTTGGGACAAATGTAAATAGGGTTTCTGTGAGCTTATCGCTGCAGGTGACCTCGACAGAACACTGTGTTCTGGGAGAGGAAACAAACCAGCACCTTTTCTCACCCAAAGCCATCTGTAATGATGGTGCTAAGTAAAGGTGTAATAGAATGGGTATTCACAACCAGATTTTTCGGTACGGTACAGAAGCTGAGAGGTAAAACCAATTCACCACATGGTACACATTATAAATATGTTTAAGGCTAAGACTACTCAAAAAAACAAATACAGACCACCCCAGACCTGGGCTAGGGGAAGTAAAACCGGATTCCATAAAAGCACATGTGAACAACATGAACCGTTGTAACCACACCGAAAAAAGAAGTAGCTATAGTGCTTTATTTTGGTGCTAAATGAATGCAGACTCAGTCACCTTGGCAGTGATATTGTGCACGTAACGTTTCTAAGTAATAACATCAATCCTTACATCGCTAACAAAATAACAATAACAGAGTACTTCCTCACCAGTGAGCGAATTTGCATTAATGAACCCTCAGAATTATGAGCATCAAACAATACTATTTAAGTTGTCTTTTAGCACATTCTATATTTTATGTTTTGCTGCAATAATGATGAAAAAGAGTTGTAGTTGCATTTCTTATTTTGAATATATTACTTAGTTATAATTGTATTTATATATAATTGAAGTATTTAAATTACTAATCTGTTCAACTTGAATGCCACAAAATTCCATAAAAATATATGTATTTTGTAGGTTTCCCGTTTTGTAAGTAAATTAATAAATGGAAAATGGTCTGTATTTATAAAGCACTTTACTATACCTGCATGATACCCAAAGCGCTTTACATTATACATCACATTCACAGGTTTGGGCACCGTTTAAGCATCGGCACTGTTTATAAAGTACCGATTTGGCACTAGTAATAATTAATATGTACACGCTACCCATCCCTTGTGATAAGGCTCAGGAGAAGTCTATTTTCTACACTTGGCTAGGAAATACTTAAACGAGTGAATAAAGGCTGATGAGACGAAGGAAGTTTGACGCCATTATTCAGGCTAAAACAACAACAAAAAAAACGGTACGACAACCTGGACTGTCAATGAAGAAGAAGGAACTTTCATTCCCTAAAATAGTAATTTAGTTATTGTTGCACTTTTCTGCTAGCTCCAAACTTGTCCGTAAATTAAAATAGGCTAAAATGTTGGCATGTTCACATACATTGACCAGGTTTTAGCAAATTTAATCCACCAAATAAATGGTAAATTTCCACATTCACCCATTCACACACACATCTGCACACTGATGGCGGGAGCTGCAATGCAAGGCGCTAAGCAGGACCCATCAGGAGCAAGGGTGAAGTGTCTTGCCCAAGGACACAACGGACGTGGCTAGGATGGTAGAAGGTGGGGATTGAACCAGTAGCCCTCAGATTGCTGGCACGGCCACTCTCCCAACTTCGCCACGCTGTCCCCACAAAAAGTAGCCCATTCATTCATTGATTGTTTTATTTTATTTTGATCATAAGGGGAGATGTTTACACAGAAGCTAAGGATCTTTAACACATTGTTCCATTATTGTACAGGAAATTAACTAAACATAAAACTGAGAAACATATCAAACCATGATAACAGTGTACTTCAATCCTGGAATATTATGACATAGTTCTACTCTTAAGTCTTACTTCATTTGACTGCAATTTACGGGTTGGTGAGACAACACCAACACTTATCAGTCTTTGTAGGTCCATGCAACACTGCACGGACAAACATTTTCCATTCCTGACAAAGGTCCTTTGTAGCGTACTGTATCCTGCAAATGAATGATTGATGATGTCATTATAAGGTGGCGTCTTCTGGCAGTCAACCCCAGACGACATCAGATCCAAGTGCATTACGCAAATAAAAGGTGGAAATTTCTACTCTGTAAATCTCATTTCAATGACCTGAAATGACCTCCTCAGCCGTTTTAGAGTAATGAGTCAACTTAAATACAATCCCCACAAAAGCCTGTTATCATACATAAGCACCATTTAACATTCAAGCTGAAAAAAGTCAGCTCATGTCAGCGAGTGTCATTACAAAACATAGCGCCTTTTTTGAGAAACTTTGGTTTGGAACCTGACTTGGACCTCAATTTGGAGGTGAAAACATAGTAATAAGATACTTCATCACTTTCCAAACTGAAACGAGGAGAGTAAGTCAAACCTGTTTTATTTGTCTGCCGTCATTGCATCATCATCACGACAACAATAACACAACATCTTGTGAACCACGCACAAAAACAGCCTGACAAACAACCGTACATCAACAACATCAATATAGAACCTTATTTCCACCAAGATGGGTGTGATAATTATCTGTTGACCAATCAATGGATCAGTTTGCCTATAGATTTTTACCTAAGGTAAAGTATGTTAATTTAAATGACAAGAAGTCGAAAAAATCTTAAATAAATATAAATTAAGTAAAATTATCATAAAAGAATAATACATATATTAAATTAAAAACAGAGAAGAAATTATTAAAGATTTGATGGAGACAGTTTGACTCAGGTTATCTGCACATGTTTGTGTTCATTGGGCACATGTAGGGAGGAGTATCTCTACAATTCCCGATACCTGGGAACCAATACTTGTACTCGACAGTAGAGATGGTAATCTTTGAGCACCTTACGATTCAATTACGATCACAAATTAGGAGTTACGATTTGATTAAAAATCGATTGACTTTAGTTAGACTTAGACTTCCTATATTAGACTTAGACTTCCTATATTGTCATTAAAATTTGAAATTTACAGTACAGATAAGAAATACATTTTGTTGCATTAGCTCGTTGTAGTGCAGGATAAAAGAGCAATACGGTGCAGATATAAATAGATTTACTGTACAGATAAATGTATTGCACTTTTGCATATGCATCCACGTTTACAGAGGTACGTTATATTGTCTTAATGTACATTGACGCAGTTTTACATTCCTTTTCATTTCACTAAATAAGCGTTTATCACTTGCAATATTTAAAAACAGTGCATTTGCAATAAGGAACAGTTAAATGAATTCCCGTCGCATTAATAAATTAATGGAAATGTGTGCAAAGCTGGAACATTAGTGCCCTATAATAAAGAAGCTGGTCGGATCTCTTGGTGAGGTGTCTCGCTACAGTCAGCAAAATTTTAGAACTGTCTGCATTACATAATCTACAATAATTAAATCGATGATTATTGACGTTTACCAATAGATTTTATAATCATCCATGTCCGAAATGCAACGCATCTAAAAAACAATTATTTCCCCCACCTCTACTTGTTATACTGTCAGTGATTATGCCAATGGAAACATCAGTGCAAAGATGAGTGAGAAGACTCTGACTGGTTGGCTTGCTGGCAAATTTTGCTTCGAAATCCACCATGACTAGACTTTATATAACACGGTTTTGAGCAAATAAATAAAGTGCATTCAAGTAACACTTTATAAAATTGTTCCTGTATGGCATTGGCAATAAGATTACATTTGTGGCCAAATAGTTTAGGTTAATTTAAATTATGTAAGCAAGTAATAACCTGCGATTAATCATGATTAATCCAAAATTAAAAAGTGTGATTAATTTGATTTTAACAATGTTAATCATTTGACATCCTACTTCATATGCATCATGAATAATATATATTCTTCTGTGTGGTTATCTGCAGCACTGTTCCCCATGCTGCTGCACCTTTCACTTCCCCAAAAAAGATGTTTCATTTCCTTACAGGCCATCTTAAGAGCACTGCACTATTTTTACACAAATTACAGACCTACTGTTGGATCTGAAAAACTTGCTCTTCTGAAACAAATATCTTCATCAAGTTAAGGCATGAGCGGAATCTCGGAATGAGCATTAGGCATTTGGAGCAAACAGGTAACCCCACTCATATTTTGGGTGGAGTGTATGACCTATTCTATCATCCTCATCCTGAGCCAAAAATCTTCCTCAAAGTCATAATGAAAGTGGAAAAAGGACATGTTAATTTGGATCAAGAAAAAATACAATGAAAGAGCAACCAATAGCATCCAAAACTGTCACGTGGCAGCACGGATAACCTCTAGATTTAAGTTCATCCTAAAACATATAACATGGTTGTCAGGGGAGAAAAAGCAGAGTTAGTAGAACTGAAAGGTCCAGAAGGTCAGAGGTTATCACTCCTATCCAGCCACTGTCGGTCAAATTCCACAAACTTTGTTTACAAAAAATACATTTGTGCAAAGGGTGATGGGTCAGACAAATTTCACATTGACAGCTTTGAAAAACTGCCCAAAAGAACCTCACAGTCATACCTTCGACAAGGCATTTCATCATCTATCGATATAAATAACAATTATCACAAAATATTAGTATTGGTAACTTTCAATGACCACTTATACAGCTATAACTTTATATATGAATGTTCCAATAATCAAACTAGACATTTTGACTTGTTTAGTTTACAAATTACAAATAAATTCCTAGGGTATGGCCAAGTTTTGCAGCCAATTTGCTGTCATGCAATGCATCAGGGGTTTTCTTGTAAACAAATAGGTAAATAAAGAACAAACTCATTACCTATTAGGTTACACACAATTGAAAAACACATTTATCAAGACCAGGAAATAAAAATTTTAATCAGCATAAAATTGTACTTCTTCCTGTTCTCCTCATGCATGAGCCAGAATGTCCAGGGTGTATCCCGCCTTTCCCACCGTACGCAGCTGAAATAGGCTCCAGCACCCTTCGCAACCCCAAAAAGGACAAGCGGTAGAAAATGGATGGATGGATGCATAACAGAAAGAAATGAAGGAAAATGTAAAAAAAAAATTAAAAATATTTTTCTCACATTGTTGTCAAAACTAAAGGAAAATCTCGATCTCGATTCCACACCAGTGTATTGGGTTCTTCTTTGCTGCAGGTTTTGCGTAAGTCGTCGTGTCCGATAATTTTGCATAACTCTAATGCAAATCGACAAACGTGATGAAAACTCTGGGGGATGAAATAAAAAGTGATTGTTGCAGCAATCTATTTGTGGCAGTACTTTTTGGGAGGTGGCTAGATTACATCATCGTCTTATTTGCATAAATGGCCACAATGCATACACTTGTATTTTTTATGGATGCAGAAAGCGAGGAAAAAACATTAATAGCAAAAATAATGTTTAGAAATTAGTGCTGTCAAACCATTTTTATTTCTTTTTTAATTTTGAATAATACATTTTTTTGTCTTAAAATAATTATGTTTAATCACAGTAAGTTACTTGTTTGCATAATCTAAATAATCAAAATTAATAAACCTTAGGATTGACCGCAATATTTTGACACAACTGTGCCTTTATCATCAGAATGTTATGCGTAAACATTTTTTAATTGTTTATGTACAATGTCATTTATTCGCTCAAAACTTGATCCCAGTTTGATATAAAGTTATTTAGAATTTAGTCTCCTCACTTGTATGCATTGTTACACGGTACGGTCACTTTTCAGGTAACCATCCACTATTTAGATAAAGGCACATATCATTATCAGTCACAGCAATAAATACAATACCATGAAAATAGCTCCGATAACCGATTAAAAAAAGATTTTAAAAACGCTTTAATGAGGCACAATTACCCGGGCTAAGTTAGGGTAAACAATCAAGTGCTACTGTGCTTCTACCTCATACAAACACTACAGGAAGCACTAAACGAGGAAAGACTAAAACACAGGCTCCAACACATCAAACCTCACCAGCCCCCCTGAAGGTCTGGAAAAATTAGTGATTCTTAGATGCATCACAATTGGAACGTGGACAATTTTAAATCAATGAATGTCCATTGGTGGACTAAAATGTAGAAGTAGCACAGTTACAGAGAGTAGTAACGTGCGATAGCACAGATTTTCTTTCCGATACGATAA
Organism: Nerophis ophidion; assembly: GCF_033978795.1. Taxonomy (NCBI): domain Eukaryota; kingdom Metazoa; phylum Chordata; class Actinopteri; order Syngnathiformes; family Syngnathidae; genus Nerophis; species Nerophis ophidion. The sequence continues at coordinate 49,568,427 of NC_084613.1, forward strand.
CGAGTAAACTTCCAGCTGGTGTCATCGATACCAATTTGATACCGCTACTTTGTGCAAATATACCTAATGTGTTTGGTGAAATTAAAAACATAGTGGATTTCAAGTGTTGCTGTTTTTGGGAATTCATCTACAAATAAAATAAAATCACAGGGTGAAACAAATTAATTAAAGAAATTATGTTTATATTCAACTCTGTATGTATGCAGTGTCTTCAAATAGCCTACTATAAATGGATACATACACTTGCTGTTTTATAAGACGGAGGGAGTGACTCATTTTAACTGCCGGTAAATTTCTTAAATGAACAAATTTAGACAAGCTCTCAGTGATTTACTTATTTTACAATGTGTTACTGTTACATTATCTCAAATACATATCTCATATCCGTTATCACAAACAACTAAAGTATCAAAAGTAACAATATTTTAATTTGAGGATCGTTATTAGAGCATACAAATCTGGCAGTATCAATATTTCAGTATCGATCCGCACATCACTGACAAAGAGCAAATACACAAGCTTGCTTTATTGTGAGGTAGTACTTTAGCACAAGGGTAACAGAGAGTAAGTAACCAGCTAAGAAGAGGAAATTAACAAGTAGATGAATAGGTCAGGAGAGAACAGCAAAACAACAGGACGCCTGCTGAGTGCTCATGTAGCTAGTCTTCTATATCCACGGTATATCTATACTTTGCATGATCACGTCACAACAAATGTCAGCAGCCAGAGGTGGACCCTAATATATATGATCAATAATATAATAATACATTTTATTAATAATAATGATACTAATATTAATAGTAATAGTACTAACAATAATAATTATTATTTGTCATACATTAACTTTGTAATAACTTTGTCATACATTAGATGGCCCAAAATGTAGTGTTTTTATTTTTGTATATAATTTATTATAATATTAGAAACTGATTTAATAATAATAATATACAATATGATAATTAGAAAAGGATAAATACTTTTTTTAGTATTTTTTACCTTCAGGTGTGCACAAACTACAGAATAGGAATGTAACAATATTACTATTATATATCACAAATATTGTGACCAAAATGATCACACAGTTATCATTATCAATGCGGCATTGGTAAATGTGCTCAAAAAGTATTTATAAACACAAATCTTTTGACCAAGTTTTTATCAATAGCAAAAAAGTAGGCACGTTGTTAGAAAACCCACTATTTTGCATTTTTTTGTGTTTCTTAGGCTTCACTGATAGTCTTTTAGTAATGTATTGTTTTAAATATCAGTTTGTACTGCACACTTAAGAATTATGTAACAAATAAAATCTATTTTCTAATATTATTATAATTTATTATTTCTGGAGGGTGTTGTGGCGTCCTACTCTGTTCATCGGTCTTGTATTCCTCTGAGTATAGAACGATCGCTGTGTTTTAAGAGAGCACATCTCATAGGTTCAATGTGCACAATTGAATATCTTAGTTGTACAGACAGCAATGTGTTCATATAAGTTTAGATGGGGGAGTGCTGCTTCTTAGTGGGGAAAGACATTAATGTCTCTTGTTTTTTTGTTAGTATTTAAGCTAGCAAGCTGGCACCAGTCAGTCCATGATTTTATCAAAGTGCAGTTATCAGTCACGGTTTTCTGACCATTTTTAATTCAAAAAGGTAATACTAACCGCCGGGGGTTTTATCATAGTTAGCATTATTATCGTTTATCGTTACATCCCTATGACAGTTAAATATAAATGTCAAAAATAATAATAGAAATGATTCAAAGACTATCAATGAAGCCTAAGAAAAAACAAGACATGCAAAATAGTGGGTTTTCAAACAATGTGTCTATTTTTTTGCTATTAATAAAAACTTTGTCAAAAGATTTATGTTTATAAATACATTTTGAGCACATTTACCAATGATAACCTTGATCATTTTGGTCACGATAATTGTGATGTAAAATTTTAATATCGTTACATTCCTAATATGTAGTTCGTGCACACCTGAAGGTAAGAAATACTAAAAAAAAATAGTTATCCATATTTAATTATTATATTGTGTGGAGTTTGCATGTTCTCCCCATGACTGGGTGCTTTCTATGAAGTCTGCCACACCGCTGCCTCTGTGCCTGGCCGTTATCTACCGCCCCCCAGGGCCCTATTCGGACTTTATTAGTGAATTCTCAGAGTTTGTTGCTGACGCACGCCGATAATATAATTATAATGGGGGACTTTAATATCTATATGAATACCCCATTGGACCCACCGTGCGTGGCGCTCCAGACTATAATTGAAAGCTGTGGTCTTACACAAATAATAAATGAACCAACGCATCGCAGCGGTAATACGATTGACCTAGTGCTTGTCAGAGGTATCACTGTTTCCAAAGTTATGATACTCCCGTATACTAAAGTAATGTCCGATCATTACATTATAAAATTCGAAGTTCAGACTCATGTTCGGCAAGCTAATAATAATAATAAATGCTATAGCAGCCGCAACATTAGTGCTGCCACAACGACGACTCTTGCTGACCTACTGCCCTCGGTAATGGCATCGTTCCCAAAGTATGTGGGCTCTATTGATAACCTCACTAACAACTTTAACAACGCCCTGCGCGAAACCATTGATAGTATAGCACCACTGAAGTTAAAAAAGGCTCCAAAAAGGCGTACACCATGGTTTACTGAAGAAACTAGAGCTCAGAAATTATTATGTAGAAAGCTGGAACGCAAATGGCGCACGACTAAACTTGAGGTGCACCATCAAGCATGGAGCGATAGTTTAATAACTTATAAATGCATGCTTACCTTAGCTAAAACTAATTATTACTCAAATCTCATCCGCATTAATAAAAACGATCCAAAATTTTTGTTTAGTACAGTAGCATCGCTAACCCAACAAGGGACTCCTTCCAGTAGCTCCACCCATTCGGCAGATGACTTTATGAAGTTCTTTAATAAGAAAATTTAACTTATTAGAAAGGAGATTAAAGACAATGCGTCCCAGCTACAACTGGGTTATAGTAACACAGATACGACTGTATATACGGCGGATATTACAAATATCCAAAATAGTTTCTCTCGTTTTGATGAAATAACATTAGAAGAATTGTTACAACGTGTAAATGGAATAAAACAAACAACATGTTTACTTGACCCACTTCCTGGGAAACTTATCAAGGAGCTTTTTGTATTATTAGGTCCATCAGTGCTAAATATTATAAACTTATCACTTTCCTCGGGCACTGTTCCACTAGCATTCAAAAAAGCGGTTATTCATCCTCTCCTTAGAAGACCTAACCTCGATCCTGACCTCATGGTAAACTACCGACCGGTGTCTCACCTTCCCTTTATTTCGAAAATCCTCGAAAAAATTGTTGCAGAGCAGCTAAATGAACACTTAGCGTTTAACAATCTATGTGAAACCTTTCAATCCGGTTTCAGGTCAAATCACTCTACTGAGACAGCCCTCGCAAAATTGAGTAATGATCTACTGCTAACGATGGATTCTGATGCGTCATCTATGTTGCTGCTCCTCGATCTTAGCGCTGCTTTCGATACCGTCGATCATAATATTTTATTAGAGCGTATCAAAACACGAATTGGTATGTCAGACTCAGCCCTGTCTTGGTTTAACTCTTATCTTACTGACAGGGTGCAGTGCGTCTCCCATAACAGTATGACCTCGGACTATGTTAAGGTAACGTGTGGAGTTCCCCAGGGTTCGGTCCTTGGCCCTGTACTCTTCAGCATCTACATGCTGCCGCTGGGTGACATCATACGCAAATACGGTATTAGCTTTCACTGCTATGCTGATGACACCCAACTCTATATGCCCCTAAAGCTGACCAACACGCCGGACTGTAGTCAGTTGGAAGCGTGTCTTAATGAAATTAAACAATGGATGCCCGCTAATTTTTTGCAACTTAAAGCCAAAAAAACGGAAATGCTGATTATCGGTCCTGCTAGACACCGACCTCCAGTTAATAATACAACTTTAACATTTGACAACCAAATAATAAAACAAGGTGACTCGGTAAAAAATCTGAGTATTATCTTCGACCTAACTCTCTCCTTTGAGTCACACATTAAAAGCGTTACTAAAACGGCCTTCTTCCATCTCCGTAATATCGCTAAAATTCGCTCCATTTTGTCCACTAAAGACCCCGAGATCATTATCCATGCGTTTGTTACGTCTCATCTCGATTACTGTAACGTATTATTTTCGGGTCTCCCCATGTCTAGCATTAAAAGATTACAGTTGGTACAAAATGCGGCTGCTAGACTTTTGACAAGAACAAGACAGTTTGATCACATTACGCCTGTACTGGCTCACCTGCACTGGCTTCCTGTGCACTTAAGATTTGTGACTTTAAGGTTTTACTACTTACGGATAAAATACTACACGGCCTAGCTCCAGCCTATCTTGCCGATTGTATTGTACCATATGTCCCGGCAAGAAATCTGCGTTCAAAAGACTCCGGCTTATTAGTGATTCCTAGAGCCCCAAAAAAGTCTGCGGGCTATAGAGCGTTTTCCGTTCGGGCTCCAGTACTCTGGAATGCCCTCCCGGTAACAGTTCGAGATGCTACCTCAGTAGAAGCATTTAAGTCTCACCTTAAAACTCATCTGTATACTCTAACCTTTAAATAGACCTCCTTTTTAGACCAGTTGATCTGCCGCTTCTTTTCTTTTTTCTCCTATGTCCCCCCCTCCCTTGTGGAGGGGGTCCGGTCCGATGACCATGGATGAAGTACTGGCTGTCCAGAGTCGAGACCCGGGATGGACCGCTCGTCGGGACCTAGGATGGACCGCTCGCCTGTGTATCGGTTGGGGACATCTCTACGCTGCTGATCCGCCTCCGCTTGGGATGGTTTCCTGTGGACGGGACTCTCGCTGCTGTCTTGGATCCGCTTGAACTGAACTCTTGCGGCTGTGTTGGAGCCACTATGGATTGAACTTTCACAGTATCATGTTAGACCCGCTCGACATCCATTGCTTTCGGTCCCTTAGAGGGGGGGGGGGGGGGGTTGCCCACATCTGAGGTCCTCTCCAAGGTTTCTCATAGTCAGCATTGTCACTGGCGTCCCACTGGATGTGAATTCTCCCTGCCCACTGGGTGTGAGTTTTCCTTGCCCTTTTGTGGGTTCTTCCGAGGATGTTGTAGTCGTAATGATTTGTGCAGTCCTTTGAGACATTTGTGATTTGGGGCTATATAAATAAACATTGATTGATTGATGACTGCGTGGGTTCCCCCCGGATACTCCGGCTTCCTCCCACTTCCAAAGACATGCACCTGGGGATAGGTTGATTGGCAACACTAAATTGGCCCTTTTGTGTGAATGCGAGTGTGAATGTTGTTTGTCTATCTGTGTTGGCCCTGTAATGACGTGGCGACTTGTCCAGGATGAACCCCGCCTTCCGCCCGATTGCAGCTGAGATAGGCTCCAGCGACCCCCGCGACCCCGACCAGCGGTAGAAAAATGGATGGATTGATGGATTGTATATTATTATTATCAAATTAATCCATCTGTGTTGGCCCTGTGATGAGATGGCGACTTGTCCACGGTGTACCCCGCCTTCCGCCCAAATGCAGCTGAGATAGGCTCCAGCACCCCCCGCAACCACAAACGGGACAAGCGGTAGAAAATTGATGGATGGATAGTTTACTTTGAGCTTTATTTAGAAATGGCGCCACTGTAGTGGCAGCTGGTTGCATCATTTCTGTGCTCTTTTAACGTCTTTAATGTCCTGTGTGTTGCTTAAAGTATACATGTAAGACATTCACCTGGGGATAGGTTGATTGGCAACACTAAATTGTCCTGAGAGTGTAAATGTGAGTGTGAATGTTGTCTGTCTATCTGTGTTGGCCCTGCGATGAGGTGGCGAGTTGTCCAAGGTGTACCCCACCTTCTGCTCGAATGTAGGTGATATAGGCTACAGCACCCCCCGTGCACTCGAAAGAGACAAGCGGTAGTAAATGGATGGAAGTTATCGGTCTTGAGAAGCAGAATGTAATCCATATTGGCTTGAAAAAAATATACATCCTGCTTTTCTAACTTTAACCCCAAACATGGTAGTATTCAGGAGATTTCTTCAATGAATTCCCAACTCATAATTATCGACAATCCCGATAGTTTTAAAGTGACCATATGTGCTTGTATTGTGCCATGGAAGAATGCAACTAAAGTGGTGCACGCAGGTGTTTGTACTCGCCACATAGTAATCCTTTGCGGGTGCCAGTTTCTCAGAGAGGAGGAGCGGTGAGTGTGGAGAGGTTAGGAAAAACAAAACCTCTTGTTCGTTCCTCACTGTAACAGTGCTGGCATTGCCTTTTAATGAATTGGCCTCCTGCCAGGCATTGAGTGACCAAGGGGCCCCTTTCTGGCATCAGTCTTCATCATCATCATCACAGGTTCATCTGGAGGGATCTAATTCACTGCTACACTCTAGTGTACGCCTGAATGTTTCTCTTATAGTTGGTGTTCTTGCAGAAACCACATGATTATGAGTTTACTGTGTTTTGTTGTCAATAGCAACCATTTATACAAACAGGCATGACAACAAAGCCTTGGAAGTCAAATGCTTCAGTAGTTGCTTAGGACAGTGTTTCATAGTTCTATATTTGAACACAGGGTTACTGTTCAAACTGTGTGTAATGTTACAGTGACCAAAACATTAAATATTCTTGTTGCCCTGCCTGTTTTCTAACGAGTACTCAGGCCTACCATGCTACTGTATTTTAATGTATGTCATTAGTTTGAGAACCAAGGCTAAGGAAACTTGAACAAAAACTATCAGCACATCTTGAGAAATTTCAGATCTGTGAGCATTTAAAACAAATACAATTGCAGTTTACATTTTTATTTTACTTTGTTGTGTTTTTCTGTAATGACATTACTGAGAGAATTAACAAAAAAAAAATGTGTGGTGATGGCCATAGAGCTACAAGTTGAACTTATTGCAACGAGGTAAGCACATCTCGGTCCTGGCAACATTGTACAATACTGTAATTATACAGTGACCGGTGATATAAATATATAGAAAATATTTATGCACCAGAAAGTAAGCCCTATTTACATTGGATGACAGATTAATGTGAAAAAACTCAAGATAAACATCTTCAGCACCACCATGTTTGCACTGATGCATCATCAACAAGTGAGTAGTCATATTCTGGTTTATTTTTATTTATTATTATACAGTGGTTAACTTATTTTTACACTTGTATGACAGTCTTGTTACAAGTTACTTTAAATTACACTATGTGGTTATATTTGCCCCAGTTAACACATCTGAAAAGGGGTAGGAAAAAGCAAAGCTTGCATTCATTTCTACCTTATTTTCATTAACGCCAAAACTTTTACATGTTTGACCTAAGTTCAGTTCCTGTTTTAAAAAAGAAAAATAAGAAATACTGGAAGTCAATCATTATTACATAACAGAGGATGATTTGTTTGGCCTTTACTGTATGTGCAAGCATAATATTTAGTATAATCTTCAGGTAGCAGAAGTTATTTACAGTGTTTGACACGGCACCAAGAGGGTTGCTGGTTCAAAACCACATGCGAATCAAACACTTGCGGGTAAAAAGTATATTTAGGACTGCTTATTAAAGAGATGCAAGCTTTCTTACAGCGCCCTTAAACCTCCCCTTTAATGAATGCCTGCTGGCTCATTTGCATGTGTATCATGTATCATAATACATGAAACAAATAAGAAGTTACAATGTACAGCTCAGGAAAGGAATAGCCTGATTATTTCTAAAATAATAATTATAAAAGTGTCACAATGTGGTAGAACATTTTTTTGAATTCAGAAATGCTTGCACTAATTCTAAATGCTAGAATATGTGAACAATGTGCATAGAAGGGAATCGTGGCCTCTGCTGATACACAAAACAGATATTGTCCTCGCATAACTATGTTATCTTAAGTTTACTTTCTCTTACAAAACTCTCAGTTTTGTGGCGGTCATAACGTCACACAATGTGAAGCAAACATTTTGCAACAAGGTCTCTATACTCGCCAGCCACTTCATTAGGTACATTGGTAAAAAAAAAAAAAATGCATTGGCTTGATTTCAGTTTAACTGTAATGCTACGCGGGCTTCACGGTGGAAGAGGGGTTAGTGCGTCTGCCTCACAATACGAAAGTCCTGCAGTCCTGGGTTCAATTCCAAGCTTGGGATCTTTCTGTGTGGAGTTTGCATGTTCTCCCCGTGAATGCGTAGGTTCCCTCCGGGTACTCTGGCTTCCTCCCACCTCCAAAGACATGCACCTGGGGATAGGTTGATTGGCAACACTAAATTGGCCATACTGTGTGAATGTGGGTGTGAATGTTGTCTGTCTATCTGTGTTGGCCCTGCGATGAGGTGGCGACTTGTCCAGGGTGTACACCGCCTTCCGCCCGATTGTAGCTGAGATAGGCGCCAGCGCCCCCCGCGACCCCAGAAGGGAGTAAGCGGTAGAAAATGGATGGATGGATGGATGGATGTAATGCTACGCAGTAGGCTTAAAATATTAAAATATGTTTATTCTCTTTATTCTCAGCATGAGTCAGTTCAATTTTACACTAATGCAATAATGAACATAGTGTGACAATGAATACTTCAATAGTTAGCGCAAACAAGAAACGTCAAAGGCAATATCTGTTAAACATCTGTAATAATGTTAATCATATTTATATAATTTAACAAACAGAAATTGCATGCAGGAAAGAGGCAGTGTTCCTAACACAACACAAAAAGTGATTTGAGATACAAGCTGTGCCTCGGATAATTATTGTGCATTAAAGTTAAGAGCAAACTTTCTTGTTACGGGCTTCCCTACACCTAAGTGGCATAGCGATTGTCACAAGGAACCCGGTAAGATCTGACCAAAACATCTGGTGTTACTTGCTAGCATTAACTTCTAGCAAGAGATTGACACAAATGTGTTTTTCCAACCACAGGAAGGAAGAACATGAGTGTGAAAGACAGTCCTGAGAAGAAGTGGATCACCTTACAAACTCCGTTTCCATACGAGTTGGAAAATTGTGTTAGATTTAAATATAAACGGAATACAATGATTTGCAAATCCTTTTCAACACATATTCAGTTGAATGCACTACAAAAACAAGATATTTGATGTTCAAACTCATAAACTTTATTTTTTTTGCAATTAATAATTAACTTAGAATTTCATAGCTGCAAAAGGTGCCAAAGTAGTTGGGAATGGGCATGTTCACCACTTAACAACATGTTCACCACTTAACAACACTCAATAAACGTTTGGGAACTGAAGAAACTAATTGTTGAAGCTTTGAAAGTGGAATTCTTTCCCATTCTTGTTTTATGTAGAGCTTCAGTCGTTCAACAGTCTTCATAATGCTCCACACATTCTCAATGGGAGACAGGTCTGGACTGCAGGCGGGCCAGGAAAGTACCCGCACTCTTTTACTACGAAGCCACGCTGTTGTATCACGAGGCTTGGCATTGTCTTGCTGAAATAAGCAAGGGGGGTCCATGATAATGTTGCTTGGATGACAACTAATGTTGTTCCAAAACCTGTATGGACCTTTCAGCATTAATGGTGCCTTCACAAATGTGTAAGTTACCCATGCCATGGGCATTTATACACCCCCATACCATCACAGATGCTGGCTGTTGAACTTTGTGCCTATAACAATCCGAATGGTTATTTTCCTCTTTGTTCTTGAAGGACACCACATCCTCTGTCTCCAAATATAATTTGAAATGTGGACTCGTCAGACCACAGAACACTTTTCCACTTTGCATTAGTCCATTTTAGATGAGCTCGGGCCCAGCGAAGCCGGCAGCGTTTCAAGGTGTTGTTGGTAAATGGGTTTGGCTTTGCAGAGTAGAGTTTTAACATGCACTTACAGATGTAGCGACCAACTATAGTTACTAACAGTGGTTTTATAAACTTTTCCTGAGCTCATGTGGTGATATCCTTTACACACTGATGTCGGTTTTTGATGCAGTACCGCCTGAGGGATCAAAGGTCCGTGATATGGCTTACGTGCCGTGATTTCTCCAGATTCTCTGAACCTTTTGATGATTTTACGGACCGTCGATGGTAAAATCCCTAAATTCCTTGCAAGAGCTCGTTTAGAAATGTTGTTCTAAAACTGTTCGACAATTTGCTCACAAAGTGGTGCCCCTCGCCCCATCCTTGTTTGTGAATTACTTAGTATTTCATGGAAGCTGCTTTTATACCCAATCATGGCACCCAACTGTTCTCAATTAGCCTGCACGCCTGTGGGATGTTCCATACAAGTTTTTGATGAGCATTCCTCAACTTTATCAGTATTTATTGCCACCTTTCCCAACTTCTTTGTCATGTGTTGCTGGCATCCAATTCTAAATTTAATGATTATTTGCAAAAAAAAATGTTTATCAGTTTGAACATCAAATATGTTGTCTTTGTAGCATATTCAACTGAATATGGGTTGAAAATTATTTGCAAATCATTGTATTCCGTTTATATTTACATCCAATACAATATCCAAACTCATATGGAAACGGGGTTTGTAATTGAATTACAAAAATAAATCATCAAAATCATGAGTGTGTAGCTCGTTAACTTGTTGAGGCAGTTGGAGCGCATCACTGCTTGTCTGCACCTATCTGAAGCAAGACGAGTAAATAACGTCAGCCAAGAACGTTAAAATAATATCCAAACGACACACATGTATCCATGAAAATATGGAAAAGCTGCTGATGGTGTGTTTGACATAGAAACAGCTGGAAAGAGATACCGTAGAAGTCCGCTCTCCAATAATCACTTTACTTCATAAAAACATTGTAGTTGTTGTTTGTAGAACATTCTATTGTATTGTTTTTACACTTGATTTGATTTAAAAGAGTGTTTTTTTTTAAAGGCATGTTATTTGTTGAATGTATGGTGTTTTGCGTGAACAAAGCACCAAATTAAATTGACTTTTTATTCATTTCAATGGCCGACGATGATTTTCAACACAAGTAAGTTGACGTACATAAGTTAAAGTACAAAAGTTAATAAAAATTGAAAATTTCATTTTGACGACATTAGTCGTCCAATTTATGTCATCCTCTAATTTGCATAAGTAACCAAGCAGCATTTGCATATAATATACTGTAATAACGCTGTAGAACAGAGGAATAACGTCAGAGAAACCAAACTTTCACATTTTGTTTGCATGGTGTTATTTTCAGTCCAGAACATATTTTTATTTATTCATTATTGTCGTGTTTCTTGTTACTTTATTGTATATTTTTTACATGAGGTTTCCAGTTAATTTTATCATCTATTATTACAGTGGTACGCGTACCCCTGTGGCTACTTGAAGGTATGCCAAGGGGTAGGTGAGATTTAAAAAAAATATTCTAAAAATAGCAACAATTCAAAAATTCTTCATAAATATATTTATTTAATAATACTTCAACAAAATATGAATGTAAATTCATAAACTGTGAAAAGAAATGCAACAATGCAATATTCAGTGTTGACAGCTAGATTTTTTTGTAGACATGTTCCATAAATATTGATGTTAAAGATTTCTTTGTTTTTTGTGAAGAAATGTTTAGAATTAAGTTCATGAATCCTGATGGATCTCTATTACAATCCCCAAAGAGGGCACTTTAAGTTGATGATTACTTATTTGTGTAGAAATCTTTATTTATAATTGAATCACTTGTTTATTTTTCAACAAGTTTTTAGTTATTTTTATATCTTTTTTTCCAAATAGTTCAAGAAAGACCACTACAAATGAGCAATATTGGAAAAATCATCTGCAAATAATACTAACTTTAAGTCCTTTGTAACTTTACAAATTTCGTTTATATAAAGATTGAACAATTTTGGTCCAAGTTTTGATCCCTGATGTACATCACAAGATATGTTCAGCTCTGTAGATGTGTGTTTGCCTATCTTCAGGTATTGCTTCCGGTTGGTTAAGTAGATACTACTTATCCAGTTCAAGACCAACCCACTGATTGCATACCTTCTAATTTGTTTATTAAGATACTGTCATTAATTGTGTCAAATGCTTTTGTTAAATCCATAAACACTGCAGCAGCACGTTTTACTATCTATTGCATTGGTTATCTCTTCCGTTATTTCGATTAATCCCATAGATGTTGAGATGTTTGTTCTGTATCCGTACTGGTTGTCTGTGAGTGTTTCATTTTTATTTGTGAATTAGTCCAATATATTTTTTAAACAGTTTTTCAATCATTTTAGAAAATTGTGAAAGTAGAGAAACAGGTCTGCAATTTGTAAACTGGTGTTTGTCACCAGTCTTATAAATTGGTAAACCTTTTGCTATTTTCATTTTATCTGGGAATTTGCCGGTTTGAAAGGATAGGTTGCTGATATATGCTAAATGTTTTGAAATCTCTTCAATAACCTTTTTTATCGTTTTCAAATCAATTCTGTTGCAATCAATGGGCGTCTTGGATTTACATTTTTTTCACAAAATTGATTATTTCCTCTTTTGTCACACCTTCGAGGAGCATAGGGTTGGGGGTTTTATCTATGGTGTCATTCAAGTGCTCAACTGACTCAGGATCTGGAATTTCTTCCTCCGGATTTGGTCCGGTGTTCACAAAGTACTTATTGAATCTTTTAACTCCTTCGTTCATATTGTAATTTTTTACATTTCCATCTGAAAATTAATTAGGATAATCCTTCATAACGTCATTTTTATGCACTCATATGAAACTTATCTCAATTGCATTATGCCAAAAATTTGAAGTTTTTTCAAGTAACACATTGTTTAATTTGCCTATTAATTAATTACATGCATTAATGAGTAATTACCTTAGTAATTTAATGACTTTTTGGTACAGTAACGAGTAACTATAATAATTTATTTTTAAAAGTAACACAGCCTGTCACACTGTATCATGAAGCAGTTGGCAGGTTGGTGTTCCTGGCTAAAATCTTTGTGTGTACAGTATGTCCTCTAATAATGAAAAAAAACCAACATTGTTAAAGGTCAATCTTTTTCATGTTGTGCTGACGTTTAAACATGACCCCTTAAACCAGGGCACTTTATTTCAAATTTTGTTCTTTTCTTCGCTGAATAACTGGCCATTGCTAAATGTTTTTTTTCAAACAAAGATTGGAGATTATATTTGACTTTTCTTATATTGTTTTCAAGGCTTTTTTTCTTATCTCAATACACCTCTGAAGTTGGGATCCTATTATGCAAAACCTACTTTTCTTACTCGTTGGTACAAGTTTTGTGTATTTGGGATCTCCATCAGTCCCGAAAAATTGAAATCAAGGCATGGTGGAGATATTTAGGTACATCAAGGGATATTTCCATATATGGGTTAGTTAATGGGCCAAACTATATGGGATATGAGTTTTGGTCCATATCGCCCAGTCCTACACTCGTGTTACCGACAATGCTAGCACAGTTTAGGGATGTTCTCTCTGTGTTTAATTGAGCATTACAGTTGCCCTTATGACAGCAACTGTATGTATGAGTGCCCGTGTATATTGTTAATGATGAAATTGTGATACTTAAGACATTTAATATTGTTCCTAATTCATTTCTGTTTAACAAAAAAATATCTGTGGTGCTGGGTTTTTTTTTCATTTTGGTCCTACTAAATGAAACTAAATCAACTAAGTGAAAAAGCTAAGCGTACAGTCCTGGAGATGTGGTACAGACGCAACTTTACGATGCACACCGCCATTTACTGTACAGTGTGGGAACGACAATCTACATTCGCAGACAGTCTTATTATAATGTGTTTACAATTAGCAAGGGTTAAATAAATTAATGTATGAGAAAAACTAACCCGCGTTCTGTGAAGAAAAAAAGCTCAGGCAGTGTTTTTCCAGTGGGATACAATAAGGCTATATAAAAATAATTACATGTTACGCTTGTTCAGGGTGTACCCCGCCTTTCGCTCGGATGCAGTTGAGATAGGCTCCAGCACCCCCGCAACCCTGAGAGGGGAAAGCGGCAGAAAATGGATGGAAAATAGCATAATGATAGCAATGTTTTTTGTGACCAGTGAGTGTATAAAAATGTGTGTTGTCCAGGTTTTCATCACTGATCAAAGTAGATATGAACGAATGTTGTGGAAATAAAACATCAGCAAGGGTGTAAATTATATTGGGCCTTGTGGAACATATTTAAGTGTACCATAAAGTTGTGGATTCATAATTGTACCAGTAGCAGCAAGCGATACAGGAGGACCATCCTCTGGCTGGAAATTAATTAGCCAAGACTACAAAAGTGCTGCCAAAACAGCATACTTAAAACAGCTCAGTGAAAAACAGTACCTTTTGTGTTTTTACACAAGCAGCCTCGCTGAGACAAAGTAGTGCTTGTTTATCTGGCGTAGGAGTCTGTGACAAAGAGGTTTGATGAACGAGCATTTTCGGTTAAGTAAAAAACAAAGTATGCAGTTTTGCAGTACACAAAAATAAAGAACATCATGTTCACTTAACTTGTTGCACAGACTGCAAAGTGAAAACTGGTTTGGGTTTGTGCAAGCTCAGACAAGATCTGTTGAGCACACCTCTGGGAAAATTCACTTTTCTTAAGAGGGCGTGAATTTTTTGCCTTCCATGTGTGTGTGTGTGTGTGTGTGTGTGTGTGTGTGTGTGTGTTTTGTTTAAACTGCCTTCGTATAGATGTGCAAGCGTGACTTCATGTCTGGAAAAAGCCCTGTTTCAGGAAGTCTGAGTGCCGCAAATGGTGTAACACAAGAACCAGGTAAGTCAGTGATTTTATCACAGAATGAGACAGACAACAGCAAAGAAAGCAAACCTAAAGTTCAGCCGGTGAGTTGGAAGCCGGTCTGTTCAAATAGCCCTGCAATGAACAAACATGGATTCCCTGAGGGAAAGAGGCAGGATAGTATAGTGGTTCCCAGTAACTTATCGTAAATGTTTAAATTTAACCTCCAGATTAATTTCTCAAAAAGGTGCTCTCGGTCAGTGATTGATTGATTGAAACTTTTATTAGTAGATTGCACAGTTCAGTACATATTCCGTACAATTGACCACTAAATGGTAACACCCGAATAAGTTTTTCAACTTGTTTAAGTCGGGGTCCACGTTAATCAATTCACGTTAAAGTGCATTTTAACTTTTGAGGTGTGTGTATTTGTGTTTTACTGTAAGTATGTATGCAAAATACTTGTGAAGACTGTCAAATTTGCATGATTGATGTATTTTATTGTAACAAGGCACATTATTTCTTTAAAAAAAAAAAACATGATAAGCCAAAGTTTGTATGAACTCAGAGTTTAAATTTTTTTTAGATAAAAAAACATTTATTTCAACTAAAAACAACTAAGAAAAATGGCTCCCCAAAATATATTTATGAAATTTAAACATGCACCTGGGGATAGCTTGATTAGCAATACTAAATTGGCCCTAGTGTTTGAATGTGAGTGTTGCCTATCTGTGTTGGCCCTGTGATGAGATGGCGACTTGTCCAGGGTGTACGCCGCCTTCCGCCTGATTGTAG
Source organism: Nerophis ophidion (assembly GCF_033978795.1). Taxonomy (NCBI): domain Eukaryota; kingdom Metazoa; phylum Chordata; class Actinopteri; order Syngnathiformes; family Syngnathidae; genus Nerophis; species Nerophis ophidion. The sequence goes on from NC_084613.1 coordinate 49,583,883, forward strand.
CTGAGATAGGCTCCAGCACCCCCCGCGACACCGAACGGAATAAGCGGTAGAAACTGGATGGATGGATGGGTGGAGAATTTCACCAAACAAAAAACTGAAAAATGTCTTTAGAGTTGCATAAACAGATTTAATGCATGTTGACATAAGATGTAAAACAAAGGACTGCAGTCTATTATTTTGTCTTCTATGGCTTTTTTCCCCCATTAGAAAAAAAATATTAACTTGAGCTCAGTACTTTGCATGTTATTGTGACATTGTGATTTTATACTAAATGCTTAAAATTAATGTGCTTGGATCCCACAAAACAGCAACATGTTAACATGTAACATGCCCTTTTAAAGGGCATCAAAACCAATACAAGTCTTACTTATGTCTTATATCCATTACAGTGCATTAATTTGTCTATTTTTCTATCATGCTTTGGCGATCATTGAAGATCGTCACCAAGTGGAATTTTCATTTCTGGCTTAATGGTGAACAATGCTAACAATAATCATGCCGCTATCTTCCCACGACAATCAAATTCTGCAACTTTTGACAGACCAACTTCTTGATGTTCTTCATCTTCAACTCCTGCCTCATCAAGGAAACATTTTTTGCTTGCAACCAAAAGCATAACAATTAGCAGGGAGACAGCTCATATCCCGAAAAATGTGTAGGATAAAGCACTTGCAGGTACAACTGTATTCAAACAAGGACCTGCTTCAAGAACTAGTGTTATTCGGAGAATGTGCAAAGAGTTTCATGATTTTAAAAAAAGTGATTACATATTGAAAGAAAACTTGTCTTTTGGTTTATTTTTGTAAATTGTAATTGTTTCATTGTGTACTTGTCTTACAGCTAAGGGCATCAAGTGAGTTGCGTGAAGTACAAAAGTGACACAAATCACCTTTGTTTTATTGATTATATGTCTAAATATTAACAATGGTTAACTTATATTTGCACTTGTATGACCCCTGAAAATGTTTGTGTTTTCTGACTTAAAAATATTATTACAATGTTTGAGCTTGCACTAGTGATTGGCAATATGGCCTAAAATCTATATTGCGATATACATTGCAGCCTATTGTGATAACAATATATATCACTATATCCATGATATTTGGTATATAAATGAAAATAGAATCATTTCAAAACGGATTACCAAGGCTCCTAATTTGGCTGGTGATGTACGCGATAATATATTGTGTCATTAGGTCATCTTATTGAACTAATTTCTCAAACTTATAATTAATATACTTGTTAATTTACTGTTGAGATGTGGTTACTTTGTAACTTTTAACATGGTTCGATCAATTATTCTGTTAAAATATAATAAGCACTTATTCTTCTGTTGTTTGGAGACTTAACATATTGTACATTTTGAGAGATACTACATATTTGGCTAGTCCTCCTGTCTTAAGAGAGATTGTAAACAATCTCAATAACAAAAACAACTAAAGATTTTGTGATAATAAAATTATTGATTTAATCATTGTAGTATCGACTATATATGGCTCTTATACTTGGTATCATTACAATTGATATTTGTATCGATCCACCCCTTTTGTTTACATTCAAGGCGTTCTGTTAGCGGTTAGCATGGCTTATTGTATCCTCCTACAGTGTGTAGTGAAGCATGTTAAGCTATCCCTCGTCCATTATTACTTGTAAGAAACTTGTTTGTATGCCGCCATTAAGGCTATGATTACCGACTTAAAAATGGCTTTGCACATTAGCTGCTAGCAACAATGCAACATTGCTGTTTGGTTGTCGCTGCCAAATTTTTGGGACACAACTAGAATGTGTCATTTAACATACATTATCACGATACAACAATAATGTTAAAAGCTCTATTGTCGTCATCTATATCATTTATATATGCTTCCATTCGCGGGGTTTTGCAGTATGGCTACATTGTGACATCAAAGCGAGCTGAGCGTACTTGTTTGGACATGAATTCAAGCTCTCAGCCAGAGGCGGAGGAGCTCTGTATGAGGCCGGCTGAGTTTGAGAAAACGCAAAAAAATGTAAGATAAAATATTATTATCATCTAATCTTGGCATGAGCATAAAAACACTGGCATGCAGTGACATAAATCCTGCTAAAAACAGCTTTTTTTATGCAGACCGGGTGTGTAGGTGTACGTAATTATGTGACTGGGTGATTCTATATAATGTTTATGAAGTTTTTTTTGACAGTAATTGGAAATTAAAATAGTTGTGATGTTCGTCTTTGAGATATATATTTCAACAGTGAATATTTTCAGAAGATAAATTATGATGCTTTTGGAGAGACTGGGGCGTGGTTTCATTTACAATCTGGGAATGGCTCCAGAAACAAACATCAACAGACATACACACAAAGTAGGTTATAAATGTGACTGTGGAGAAAATATCCCACAGCATTTTGACCAAGGTATATCCAGTACATATTATGTAGACCACAAGTAAAGTATTTAAAATGCAGACTAAAATCATCATAGGTCCCCTTTAATAATTTACTATGGAAAAATGTATTCCGTAGTCTGACCAACAAGGTTGAAAAGCTTAGCAGAAATGGATTGTGGACTGAGTTCAGAGAAGTTTTTGTTTCAGTACACAGAGTAATGATATCACCAAAATATGAACAATATGTTGAAAGAAAATCAATTAATATCCCACAATCCAAGTGCAGCAAAATAAATGATAAATGGGTTGTACTTGTATAGCGCTTTTCTACCTTCAAGGTACAAAAAGAAAGTAACCGGACAAAAAGTTCTTGTGGGTTACACATTCTTACCATGGCTGTTTCCTTGAGTCTGGGACGATCTCCCTGATTTGTGTCCACCTTTGTTTCCACTAGGATGCGCAGCCACGTGTCCATCCAAAGCCAAGTCCAACGCAGGACCAAGACCCGGGTTCTGTCCTTTAGCTCTGAGATCCTTCCTCTTCTTGCCCTTCAGCCAGCCCAAGGCCCGGCCCAGGGAGTGACTGCGTTTTTTCCTCCCTTTATTACTGTGCTTCTCTTGAGCAAAGATCTCAACCACATCATGGGGAATCAGCTCCCCGAATCCCAGAGAGTCACGGTTTGACATCCCACCACTTTCTGGAAATATTCCCTGGAAAAAAAGAACAAAGCCCATGTTGTTCCTGGGATGTTTTAAAGCTTTATTGGACACACCACAAAAGTAACTATAGTGACAGTGACAGATTATTCACCATAAACAGGTTTAGAGCCTATAGTGTACATTAGTGGGTCTGTGTGTGTTGTTGTGTTTGTGAGTCTCTGTGGGCACGACGCACAAGGCAGCCAACTTTGGTCCCCTTTACAGCCTCAAACCAAACTTTTTTAAGTTCTGCAAAGAAAGGCCTGGCACCGCTCCCTTCATTCCACAACATGGAGTCATGACTCACAAGCCACACCCCAAAACCCACACACCGACACACACACACACTTACTACACACGAACACACCAGGAAGCTAAAAGCAGGGATATAAACAATCCCTGTAGAGCATCAAAGTTCACATCTGAGCAGCTTCATGTTATTTTCAATCATTTTCGCTCTTTCATCTTTTTTCATTCTCCATGAGCTCATTGCATTCCCTCTTCCTCCCTCCTTTACCTCACTAAACTCCTTCTCCTCTTGGGGATCTAAGAGTCTCTTCATACTTTATTAAATATTCTACTTTGAGTCTAAATACAGTTTTACAGGAATATGGTCACGTATAATGAACGTTGAGAATGACAGATTATTGAATCCTTGCTTCATTATTCAAGCAAGTTGCTCAAATGTTGTTGGTTCATGCAACCCCCCTACCCCAGAAACTAATTTAAGCATGACCAAACGTCATAGCTTGTGACTCCTTCAGCATGAATCACATTAAAAGTAAAATTCCCCCACAGTGCCTGTCAGCCCCTGCAATAAACACTACGCAGTTGTTTAGGGCCACGTCATTCACATGGTCACTTTAGTAGCTGATCATCAACGTAGTCTGCAGGTGTTGCTTGTTCTACTTTGATAGACTGAACCGTCTAAAGAATAAAATTATACTTTGTTTCTGCTAAACTACTAAGTCAACATGTCTTTTGTGATAGTTTAAGTTGGGTAAAAAAGGGGAAAAAAAGGACCTAAGATTGAACCTTGAGGAACACCACTAATATAACAAAAGAAGTTGAACAAATGACTACGGACTGCATTTGTAATAAGCAAACGACAGCAACACCTTAGTTACATAAATCACATTACAAAATAATTTTTCATGGCCAAAAAAGGAGAGGACTTAAAAAGCCCTGAGGAACACCTCAGTTATGTGAATCACAAGTTTGGCCCCAATATTCCAGGATGTCAAGGCAAGGATCTGCCAATGTGTTTACATTGGCCCAAGTTCCTCTTTACAACACAGAGCACTCTTGTGTTTTTAGGAATTTGCGGCAAAAATGTTTGTCTCCCAAGTTTTAAACCGAAGTCGGGGTGGGAACGGCCTCATTCTTGGAATAGCCCTGCACTGGCATGTTACAACGGTAATATTAAAGTAAAAAAAGTTGCCACAAACAAAACCTTGTTTAGGGCCAAAAAAAGCCTAAAACTAACCCTGTTACAAAATAAACACAGGGTGTCAACAGTCAAAGCAGCAGACATAAATCAGTTTGGAAGAAAGATCATGAACATTTTTGGGCAACTTTTTAGCTATCACAGCACGCCAAAAGCTGTGTAGGACATTGTGGAGAAATGGGAGGGAATATGCCATAAAATACTATAAAAGTTAAATGCCTGCCTAAAAATATATATACACAGCTTCGGTAGGTGGGGTTTCTTATTTTCACATGGAAAAGTTCCACTTGGCTACTAGTGTTCATCACAGTGAAAGGCCTTTAACAAGACAATGCATACATTTTATGAGGCAAAATTACCAGGTCTTCCTTGCTGCACTGATCCCGGTGTTTCTGCAGCTCTAAATTACAGTCATTAAGGCGATGACAAAGACCTGGGTATGTGTATAAGATCCCCAAGATTTAGAAGCTTTTCTTTGGAAACAAGGCTTGCCTCATTTGTTTACAGCCCAGGGGCTGCTGTGAGCGCCACAACCTCCCTGATTATTTGCTCCAAAGGGGAACCAGAGTAGTTCCTCTGTCGTAGGATATGGCGAAAGGACCACCCAGTGACTTGCCCTGCAGTCGGCTCTCAAGGAGTTGACTCACGCTGCTTGCTATTTCCACGGTTACACTTAAAAGCCTGTGAGTATTAGTCTTGCCGACAAGTTTAAAGAAGGAAGAAACACTAAGAATAAAACTGTCAAACCTTGGAAATTAATGGGAAGCCTTTTTTGTGCACATTGTGGAAAAGGGTTTACTTAAGCTAGCCACGTGAAATGTTAAACACCTTAACTGCACTGGCTCTGCAATTACAACCTTACAAACACCTTAACAGTTGAAATACACACAGTATAAACTAACACAACAAGAAGTTTATATAGCGATGGAAAGCCTGTTTTTGAAATGATGCTCTGTATAAAACATTCCCTGCCAATTCAAAACAGCTCATTGTTAGTTACGATTGTTTAGTACATTTTAGTGATGTGAAGAAAAAACAAATATTTTACAGTTTAGGCACAACAGCGCGGCGTTTCCCCATGGTGCCAGTCACCACGCACGGTCACACACTTCTGTGGGATGGTATTCCACTCCAAATGTAGGAGGGAGGTGGGGGAAGAGTTGCCAAATCCATAAAGGCATGAAAATGCCACTGCAGAACCTCATTTCAATTCCCTTTAGCATTAAATTAATCCTCAGTGCTGAAAAGCCACATTATTCCAGTGCTGTAGATGCCACCCCAAACCACTACACCTTACATCAGGGGTGCTCACACTTTCTCTGCAGGCAAGCTACTTTTCAATTGACCAAGTCGAGGATATCTACCTCATTCATATTTATGATTTATATTTATTTATTTATGAAAGAGACCTTTTTGTTAACAAGTTAATGGTGTTTAATGATAATACAAGCATGTTTAACACATATAGATTCCTTTCTTTCATGAAGACAAGAATGTAAGTTAGTGTATTACCTAATTCTGATGACTTGCATTGATTGGAATCAGACAGTGGTGCTGATAACCTACGCATTTTCAAATGGAGGAGAAAAAAAGTCCTCCTTTCTGTCCAATACCACATGAAAGTGGTTGGATTTGGCATCTCATTTGTCCAACTTGCATACTTGTTTTTAAACACTTTGTTATGAGAGTAGCATATGTGTGTGTGGCCCTTTAATGTGTGGCACCAGGTGAGTGACGTCAGTGAGTGTGTGGGTGAGAGAGAAGAGGGAGCGGTCCGTAGCTCGCCAGCTTGTGCACGCTAGCTTTCTGAAACTCTTTGTTAGCACAGGCAGGATGAAGCAGGTCTTTTATGGTGAAGACAGGAACTGTGCAGTCGGTCTTTAGAGTTTTGACAGCAGGTACGGCCCAAGAGTCTGTTGAAATAAAAAGTGTTTCTATCCGTCCAGACAGGGATTTTTTTTCTTAATAATGACCTCGCAGCAGCCAGCGTCATCTCACAAGATCCTTGGGTGCCGAGAATGTCAAACAACTGACGAAAGTGAAGTCTTGATGAAGATTGATGATTGCTCATTTTTATGTCTATTATTTTAATGCCTGGCTTGCGATCGACTGACACACCCTCCGCGATCGACATAATGCCCACCCCTGCCCTACATTATCGGTGACTATCCCGGTCTTCTCTATACCCTGAACCTACAGTGTAACTTGTGCAAACATAATCTGGACAAATTACTTAATATAAAATTATCACCTAGAAATGGTTAGACAGTTGGCTGCAGAGAACGAGGGTTCAAACCCTGGTTTGGGCATCTCTGTGTGGATTTTACATCATCTCCTTGTGCGTGGGTTTTAAAGTTAAAGTACCAATGATTGTCACACACACACTAGGTGTGGTGAAATTTGTCATCTGCATTTGACCCATCCCCTTGTTCACCCCCCCTGGGAGGTGAGGGGAGCTTTGGGCAGCAGCGGTGCCGCACCCGGGATTTTCCAGATATTCAGGTTTCCTCCTACATTCCAAAAATGTGCATATTAGGCTAATTGGAGACACTAACTTTTTCATAAATATGAATATGAGGTCTGCGATGAGGTGGCGACTTGTCCAGGGTGTACTCCGCCTTCCGCCTGATTGTAGATGAGTTAAGCACCAGCGCCCCTGCGACCCCAAAGGGAATAAGCGGTAGACAATGGATGGATGGATGAATATGAGGTTGTTAGTGTCACGATCCTCCATGACCGTTTGGACTGAGGGTGCATGGTTATTGTACTGTTTGGATGGTATTTCCATTTCCAGCGCTAATCAGAGTGTTCCACTGGACAGGGCTGGATCATTGTTTTTTGCTACCTCAACAAGTGTAGACTTGTTTGTGCATTTACTAGCTGCATTATATGTCGGAGCTGCACTTGCGCTCACTAAATACATTTTTGCCCACACTATGCCACGGCCGATATTCGATAAGTCAAGTTTTCCAGCCACAATAATCTTCGTGTGTATGTTTTGATACAAGTTATAAGAGATTGATAACCACACAACTGATAACATTTTGGAGACCAACGAGCGTTAGCTTTCTTGCTAGCTTAAATGCTAACATGTAAACTGGAGACATTAACATTTTTCCCTATTAAGAAATGTCATTCCCCGATCTAAACTTGTATAAACACATTACTGTCTAAACAAGTGAGCTACAGTAGTCACATAGAACATAAAGGCTGTGCTATTTTTAAACCAAGTGATCTATGTAAACTCCACATTGTCCAGCTGAAACACACAAACATGGACTCCGTTCAACAGGAAATGTACTCGCGTGACGTCACACAAACTAGAAGTGAAATAACTGATCACGGATTTCACTTTTTTTTTTTTTAAACATTCTAAAACGTTTTCAAATTAAAAAGGGAGAAGATAAATATATTTAAACAGAACTACAAATAATGTGGCTCTAACGAAACCAGAACAATATTTGATGTTTCCTCTGCCAAAAAATATTGTGTCTATTTGTTTTACTTGTTTAAAAAAAGTGTTCGTAATAATGCTGTTGTATAATACTTTTACTAGTAACGAGTAATCGAATTAATTACTTTTATGTCCTTGATGTAAGGTGGCACGCTACATTTAAAGTTGTTTCGAGGCGGTATAGCTCGGTTGGTAGAGCGGCCGTGCCAGCAATTTGAGGGTTGCAGGTTCGATCCCCGCTTCCGCCATCCTAGTCACTGTCGTTGTGTCCTTGGGCAAGACACTTTACCCACCTGCTCCCAGTGCCACCCACACTGGTTTGAATGTAAAAAAAATCAGATATTGGGTTTCACTATGTAAAGCGTTTTGAGTCACTTAAGAAAAAGCGCTCTATAAATATAATTCACTTCACTTTATGTCGATAACAAGACAGCGTCATAAGTGCAGCAAGTTCAATGTAGAAAATATATTTTTACTCGTGAAAGCAACAAGCAGCACCGCACAAAAATTAACTTGATATCAAATAGGAAGAGGGACCATCCCACTGTGATACAGCAGACAACATACACACACACGTACACAATGGTAATATTGAACAACAAAATATAGCCCGTTTGTTGACAAGAAATGACAGCCATCAAAGCATGTTCAATCTATTTGTTAAGCAGAGGTAACACAATTCGATCAAAATTTTCAAAAGAGCTGGTGTCAAAGCAGACAAAATGCACTGTAGTTAAAAAAAAACACAGCTCTGTTGAAACCCCTCAATGACGTCACACGTCACTAGGCAACAGTGACGTGTGACGTCACTGTTGCCTAAACTCAGTACACTGTGCTCTTATATTAAACATCTCTCAAATGCATATGCGAAATATTTAAAGTGTATATTTTTTTAAGTAACGTACAAATTACTTTCCCTCGTAATTAATTACTTTTATTAAAGAGTATTTTCGTTAGTAATTAAATTACTTTTTTGGTAAAGTAACGAGTAACTATTAGCAAATTATTTTTAAAAATAATTTTGGTTCCCTCCAGGTACTCCGGCTTCCTCCCACCTCCAAAGACATGCACCTGGGGATAGGTTGATTGGCAACACTAAATTGGCCCCAGTGTGTGAATGTGAGTGTGAATGTTGTCTATCTGTGTTGGCCATGTGATGAGGTGACGTCTTGTCCAGGGCAGCCTATCTCAGCTGCAGGCTCCAGCGACCCCCCGCGACCCCAAAAGGAACAAGCGGTAGAACATGGAAGGATGAACACTGCAACTTGGACAAAATATGTCAGTGTGTGTATGATTACTTTTCTAGCACATTAAACAATACCACATTGACAATGATAAACAAAAAAAATTTGGTCATCCATCCATTCATCTATTCATCCATTCATCATGGGTTTGTTTTATTTAACCTGGTATTTAAAAGTTTACAATTTAATTACAATTACAGTTAGTAATATACGAGATGTACAACTTAATTGCATTTGAAAGGGTATACTTGCATTATTATCATTATGTATACATCAGTGGTTAATTTGGTCTCAGAAAAATGATGGCAATAAAATATTGTTTATCGACAATAATTTGTAGCTCAATATATAATCCAGCAAAAGTTGTTATCAGCCCTGGCCTAACTATACCTGCTGTCTTTGCATCCTAGGATCACGCTTTACGCTTCACTTGGACGAACATGAGAGTTTGTCTCTATGTGCCCGTCGACTAATTGGCTGGCGACCAGTCCAGGGTGTACCCAGCCTCTCACCCAAAGTCAACTGAGATAGGCTCTAGTGTAGAAAATGGATGAAAGCTGAAAGCTCAAACCAATAGCCAATAACAAAAGCAGAATAAATTGTGAAAATTTGGCATAATTTACATGGGTGCAACACACACACTCATTTAAATCACTTATCTTACAAATGGAGCATGTTTTTTTTTAAGGATTTCCATGATTAGCAGCTATCAACCACAAAGTTCTAAACTTAATTTTTGAAGAGACATTAAAAAACATTTATCAGCATCCTGCTGTAGGATCGTCATGAAGGTTAAGCCAGACGACAATTTTATTTATGGATGGTATCGATCTCTTACATTAACCCACACTCAACCTGTTTTTCCTAGTCCTGCCCTGGTCCTATTTGAGACCTGGTGTTTACAATAGATGTTAGACTATCACAACTCCCTGTGCAGAGTCAATATACCTGCAGCATTGTCCCCAGCTTAGCTGACATTGAAGGCAGCATATGCGCATCATGTCAACAAAGACTTGTTATGGTTTGCATGCTGTCATATAAATATTTTAATACATATTAATTTTAATGTCAATAAACTGTACAAGTCATTATGAAGAAATGGTAGGTGATGACTCTGCCTATACTGGAGCTTAAGGGCATGAATTTCAGACAAATTTTAGGTCTCCTCTGCTTTTATGAATGCAGGTAAACATACTTAAAGGAAAATTGCACTTTATATTTTGCCTATCATCCTCAAATGCTTTTCCATTTTCTATGTATTTTAACAAAAACTGCTGGTATGAACCGGCTAACAATGCAGGTATTAAATACAGGAGTGTCCACTGCCAGGATACAATCTATTCTGCTGAATAAGCCCTCTAAAAAACACACAAAAAAACCCTACACCATTTTATATACATTTTGTAAGTATATGTATATATATATTGTAATGGACTAACAAACACGCTATGTAATTTTTACAGTATTTTTGTAACTTTAATCACTACCGTGACTTCTTTGCTTGGCGCATTACTTTCACAGAGCGTATAGCAATGAACTTTACTTCTGTCAAAAACAACATAAAAGCACTTTTTGTGTTTGCTACAACTAATGGCAGACTTTGTGACAGCCTTGTAGCGTTATCATGTAGCACTAATGCTAAACATTTCAAATACGAACATAAAACAGTGACTTACAATGTCCGCTCTTACTGGGATGAGGCCTGACGGGATGGTTATATCTTTCAGCATTTGCTCTCCTTGAGCTTGTAATTTCATAACCCCCCCCATCAAATTGAAAAAAAAATATTCTTAATAATGTTGGGTTTTACGCTGCATTCCATTTGTTGAGGGTCAAGAAGAGAGCAATATAGTGCGTTAGGAGCGTGTGGATTTCCAAAGTTGACCAACTTCTCGGCTTGGTTCCACAGCTTTCTACTATAAGAGTAAGAGTCATGATTTAGAATCTACCATTAAGTTGTACTAACTTAAAGACAATACAGCAGCAAAATAACCAGCTCAAACTCCATCCATCCATCCATTTTCTACCGCTTGTCCCTTTTGGGGTCGCTGGAGCCTATCTAAACTCCATTCGGGGGGATGGCGGGGTACACCCTGGTGGCTCACAACGAATGTTATTAGCAAGTAATTGCATTGTTAGCTGTCTAGTACTAGCAGTTTTTTTGCTTTTTAGAAAGCACAAAATAGGAAAGACATTTGTGCTCTTAGCTCACACCGGGATTGTGAATGATGGCCAAAATTCCTCCAAAACTGCACTTTATTGTTGACAATCCTTGGGAGAGACAAGATCACAAATGTATTTGTTTTTTTTTTTTTCATTTCAATTTGCCATAATCGGCTAGCAATGGAGCTAATGGGAACAATCCGTTTTTCTGCTAAGGGGACAGGACGATTGATCCGTGTTAAGGAAAGAATGAATGGGGCCATGTATCGTGAGATTTTGAGCCAAAACCTCCTTCCATCAGTGAGAGCTTTGAATGGTTGACCAAATACTTATTTTCCACCATAATTTACAAATACATTCTTAAAAATTTCTACAAAGTGAATTCCTGGATTTTTTTTTTCACATTCCGTCTCTCACAGTTGAAGTGTATCTATGATGAAAATTACAGACCTCTGTCATCATTTTAAGTGGGAGAACGTGCACAATCGGTAGCTAACTAAATACTTTTTTGCCCCACTGTGTATGTATGCATATATATATATATATATATACACTTACTGCATATATATAAAAAACGTTGATAGAGGGTTTTGAAGTTGTTTTAGAAGACTTTGAAGGGAACGTAGGGGACTCCCATCAGCCGTAACTTGCCAGCGTTTCTTTATTCCAAAAAAAGTACAGTTCCCCTTTAAAGAAACACAATGCAGTGACACATGCCCGACCTAAAGCCAAACACGTAGGAATGAGTTGAAAAGAGTATGCCAAACTCACAAATCTAAAGTGAAGTATCACAAATATTCAAAAAATCAAGTGCTACCTTTTTTGCTGAAGCACTAGGAAAGACCATAATAATTTTTTTGCTACAAACAGCTCCTTACCGGAGTTTGTCAGCAATGCTTTTAAAAGTGGTATTCAAACCACAAGATGCTAACCACAATTTTACTAAACTGCAGCTGATGTGTCATGTGATCCTGCATGGGAAGGAGTTGATTTAAAGATTCAAAAAAAGACTTATTTGATCCTGTATAAAGACTTCTAAAAAACCACGACTCACGACTGTAGACTCTGACACCATGTCCACACGAACAAGCATATTTCAAAGAACAGATATATTTCCTTTCTCCACATGCAAACTGTGTGTAAGGTTACAGAAAAGGGGGCAGGGCGTATTTTCCAAGACTACAAGTACAGTGCTTGTATAGAATTTCTTCTTTTAAAAGACAACTATGTGTGCCTTATTGTTATAAAGCAGGAGGACATGTCTCCAAAAATTATCAGGGTGCTTATTTTAGGGGTACTGTGCTTAAGAGAACACATTTACACAGTGCAAAAGTCACTTTGACATAGCAAAACCGCAGAGTTGGATTGATAAAAGGAGCTGGATTACACAATAAAAAATATAAAACGGATTTACACCCCGACCCGAAAGGGATAAGCAGTAGAAAATGAATGGATGGATGGATGGATTTGCAAAAAAAAGACTAAAGAGAGTGAATACTTGATTTTTGTGAGGGTCTGATTAAAAGGTGTGGTAGAGGAATTATTCTGGGAAATAATTTAGGGTAACTTCCCTCTAAAAAATAATAAAGTAAATATTTCACAAAATTAAGCAAACAACTCACATTTTTGCAACTATTTTTAAAGGGAAAAATAAAGAAATTAATTAAACTTAGAGTAGTCAGTGTACAGGTTAAAAAGTAGTATACCCTCCTGACAACCAGCGTCCTGTGCATTACACTTTTGTTTTTGGTTTGATTGACTGACTGAGACTTTTTATTAGTAGATTGCACAGTATAGTACACCACTAAATGGAATAAGTTTTTCAACTTGTTTAAGTCGGGGTCCACATTAATCAATTCATGGTATAAATATATACTATCAGCATAATACAGTCATCACACAAGTTAATCATCAGATTATATACATTGAAGAGGCAACGTGGGTCACCCCTCCAATGGGCTCACCACCCATAGCAGGGGCCATAGAGGTCGGGTGCAATGTGAGCTGGGCGGCAGCTGAAGGCAGGGCACTTGGCGGTCCGATCCTCGGCTACAGAAGCTAGCTCTTGGGACGTGGAACGTCACCTCACTGGGGGGGAAAGAGCCTGAGCTAGTGCGCGAAGTTGAGAAGTTCCGGCTGGATATAGTCGGACTCACTTCGACGCACAGCAAGGGCTCTGGAACCACTTCTCTCGAGAGGGACTGGACCCTTTTCCACTCTGGCGTTGCCGACAGTGAGAGGCAACGGGCTGGGGTGGCAATTCTGGTTGCCCCCCGGCTTAAAGCCTGTACGTTGGAGTTCAACCCAGTGGACGAAATGGTAGCCTCCCTCCGCCTTCGGGTGGGGGGACGGGTCCTGACTGTTATTTGTGCTTACGCACCAAACAGCAGTTCAGAGTACCCACCCTTTTTGGGTACACTCGAGGGAGTACTGGAAAGTGCTCCCCCGGGTGATTCCCTTGTCCTACTGGGGGACTTCAACGCTCATGTTGGCAACGACAGTGAAACCTGGAGAGGCGTGATTGGGAAGAATGGCCGCCCGGATCTGAACCCGAGTGGTGTTTTGTTATTGGACTTTTGTGCTCGTCACAGTTTGTCCATTACAAACACCATGTTCAAACATAAGGGTGTCCATATGTGCACTTGGAACCAGGACACCCTAGGCCGCAGTTCCATGATCGACTTTGTAGTTGTGTCATCGGATTTGCGGCCTTATGTTTTGGACACTCGGGTGAAGAGAGGGGCGGAGCTTTCTACCGATCATCACCTGGTGGTGAGTTGGCTGTGATGGTGGGGGAGGATGCCGGACAGACCTGGCAGGCCCAAACGCATTGTGAGGGTCTGCTGGGAACATCTGGCAGAGTCTCCTGTCAGAGAAAGTTTCAATTCCCACCTCCGGAAGAACTTCGAACATGTCACGAGGGAGGTGCTGGACATTGAGTCCGAGTGGAGCATGTTCCGCGCCTCTATTGTCGAGGCGGCTGATCGGAGCTGTGGCCGCAAGGTAGTTGGTGCCTGTCGAGGCGGAAATCCTAAAACCCCTTGGTGGACACCAGCGGTGAGGGATGCCGTCAAGCTGAAGAAGGAGTCCTATCGGGTCCTTTTGGCTCATAGGACTCCGGAGGCAGTGGACAGGTACCGACAGGCCAAGCGGTGTGCGGCTTCAGCGGTCGCGGAGGCAAAAACTCGGACATGGGAGGAGTTCGGGGAAGCCATGGAAAACGACTTCCGGACGGCTTCGAAGCGATTCTGGACCACCGTCCGCCGCCTCAGGAAGGGGAAGCAGTGCACTATCAACACCGTGTATGGCGCGGATGGTGTTCTGCTGACCTCAACTGCGGATGTTGTGGATAGGTGGAAGGACTACTTCGAAGACCTCCTCAATCCCACCAACACGTCTTCCTATGAGGAAGCAGTGCCTGGGGAATCTGTGGTGGACTCTCCTATTTCTGGGGCTGAGGTCGCTGAGGTAGTTAAAAAGCTCCTCGGTGGCAAGGCCCCGGGGGTGGATGAGATCCGCCCGGAGTTCCTTAAGGCTCTGGATGCTGTGGGGCTGTCTTGGTTGACAAGACTCTGCAACATCGCGTGGACATCGGGGGCGGTACCTCTGGATTGGCAGACCGGGGTGATGGTTCCTCTCTTTAAGAAGGGGGACCGCAGGGTGTGTTCCAACTATCGCGGGATCACACTCCTCAGCCTTCCCGGTAAGGTTTATTCAGGTGTAATGGAGAGGAGGCTACGCCGGATAGTCGAACCTCGGATTCAGGAGGAACAGTGTGGTTTTCGTCCTGGTCGTGGAACTGTGGACCAGCTCTATACTCTCCGCAGGGTTCTTGAGGGTGCATGGGAGTTTGCCCAACCAGTCTACATATGCTTTGTGGACTTGGAGAAGGCATTCGACTGTGTCCCTCGGGAAGTCCTGTGGGGAGTGCTCAGAGAGTATGGGGTATCGGACTGTCTTATTGTGGCGGTCCGCTCCCTGTACGATCAGTGCCAGAGCTTGGTCCGCATTGCCGGCAGTAAGTCGAACACATTTCCAGTGAAAGTTGGACTCCGCCAAGGCTGTCCTTTGTCACCGATTCTGTTCATAACTTTTATGGACAGAATTTCTAGGCGCAGTCAAGGCGTTGAGGGGTTCCGGTTTGGTGACCGCAGGATTAGGTCTCTGCTTTTTACAGATGATGTGGTCCTGATGGCTTCATCTGACCGGGATCTTCAGCTCTTACTGGATCGGTTTGCAGCCGAGTGTGAAGCGACCGGAATGAGAATCAGCACCTCCAAGTCCGAGTCCATGGCTCTCGCCCGGAAAAGGGTGGAATGCCATCTCCGGGTTGGGGAGGAGACACTGCCCCAAGTGGAGGAGTTCAAGTACCTAGGAGTCTTGTTCACGAGTGAGGGAAGAGTGGATCGTGAGATCGACAGGCGGATCGGTGCGGTGTCTTCAGTAATGCGGACGTTGTACCGATCCGTTGTGGTGAAGAAGGAGCTGAGCCGGAAGGCAAAGCTCTCAATTTACCGGTCGATCTACGTTCCCATCCTCACCTATGGTCATGAGCTTTGGGTCATGACAGAAAGGATAAGATAACGGGTACAAGCGGCTGAAATGAGTTTCCTCCGCCATGTGGCGGGGCTCTCCCTTAGAGATAGGGTGAGAAGCTCTGCCATCCAGGAGGACCTCAAAGTAAAGCCGCTGCTCCTTCACATCGCGAGGAGCCAGATGAGGTGGTTCGGGCATCTGGTCAGGATGCCACCCGAACGCCTCCCTAAGGAGGTGTTTAGGGCACGTCCAACCGGTAGGAGGCCACGGGGAAGACCCAGGACACGTTGGGAAGACTATGTCTCCCGGCTGGCCTGGGAACGCCTCGGGATCCCCCGGGAAGAGCTAGACGAAGTGGCTGGGGAAAGGGAAGTCTGGGTTTCCCTGCTTAGGTTGTTGCCCCCGCGACCCGACCGCGGATAAGCGGAAGAAGATGGATGGATGGATTTTTTTTGTTAGTCATATTTTTGGTAAGAATAAAAAAAAACGTATTATTCAAAACACAAATGTCTACTGCAGTGAACACTGTCTCTCGGGAGGACATTGTTATTGAGCCATACTTTAACCTTCTTGGGCATGTAATTCCCCAGAGGCAATTGAGCCACTGGGGTTTCAGGTGTGGAGACATTCATGGCCAGCCCATCACCTTTACTGTCAGCCTCCTCAGCAAGGCACTTGTTATTTTGGAAGTTTGTTTGAGCATATCAAGTTGGAAGACAAACATCAATCAATCAAAGTTTACTTATATATCCCTTAATCACAAGTGTCTCAAAGGGCTGCACAAGCCACGACAACATCCTCAGCTCAGATCCCACATCAGGGAAAAAAAAAAAAACTCAACCCAATGGGATCAATGAGAAACCTTGGAAGGGACCGCAGATGTGGGGATCCCCTCCTCCCCCTTGGGTGACCGGTGCAATGGATGCCAAGTGGATACAGTTAATAATGTGAGAGTTCTGTCCATAGTGAGGCCAGCTAGCGCGTCATCAGTGTTCACATGTGGCCTTAACGTACATACTCTAATTCAGTGTTTTTCAACCTTTTTTGAGCCAAGGCACATTTTTTGCGTTGACAAAAATCCGGAGGCACACTACCAACAGAAATCATCAAAAAATGAAACTCAGTTGACAGCAAAAAGTAGTTGTCGCAATTGTTGAATATGAATTAAACCATAACCAAGCATGCATCAATATAGGTCATGTCTCAAAGTAGGTGTACTGTCACCACCAGAGTTTGTTGCTGTTTTCCTGTGTGTAGTGTTTTACTTCTTGTCTTGCGCTCCTATTTTGGTGGCTATTTCTCGTTTTTTGGTATTCTCCTGTAGCAGTTTCATGTCTTCCTTGGAGCGATATTTCCCACATCTACTTTGTTTTAGCAATCAAGAATATTTCAGTTGTTTTTATCTTTTTTTGTGGGGACATTGTTGATTGTCATGTCATGTTCGGATGTACATTGTACATCCACAGTAAGTATTTGCTGTCATCCAGCATTCTGTTTTTGTTTACTTTGTAACCAGTTCAGTTGTAGTTTTGTTCTGCATAGCCTTCCCTAAGCTTCAATGCCTTTTCTTAGAGGCACTCACTTTTTGTTTATTTTTTGATTTAAGCATTAGACACCTTTTTTACCTGCACACTGCCTCCCGCTGTTTCCGATGTCTACAAAGCAATTACTGTAGCTACCGGCTGCCACCTACTGATATGAAGTGAAGTGTGAAGTGAAATGAATTATATTTATATACCGCTTTTTCTGTAGTGACTCAAAGCACTTTACATAGTGAAAACCAATATCTAAGTTACATTTAAACCAGTGTGGGTGGCACTGGGAGAAGGTGGCTAAAGTGTCTTGCCCAAGGACACAATGGCAGTGACTAGGATGGCGGAAGCGGGGATTGAACCTGCAACCCTCAAGTTGCTGGCACGGACGCTCTACCAACCGAGCTATACCGCCCATGGAAGTGTATTACACGGTTACTCTGCACTGACACTCAACAATAACACATCATTTGCAGACTATAATTACTGGTTTGCA
The DNA here is from genome assembly GCF_033978795.1 of Nerophis ophidion. NCBI lineage: Eukaryota > Metazoa > Chordata > Actinopteri > Syngnathiformes > Syngnathidae > Nerophis > Nerophis ophidion. The sequence goes on from NC_084613.1 coordinate 49,601,822, forward strand.
AAAAATGTTTTTAACCCAAATAGGTGAAATTACATAATCTCCCACGGCACACCAGACTCCACGGCACAGTGGTTGAAAAACACTGCTCTAATTAACATATTCCCTAAACCCTAGCCCTACAGTGCCAGCAGCAGTCATGCAGACCCTGGCCATGACACAACTACCATGCTTCACTGTAGGCAAGGCAGTTATCTTGGTACTTGCTTGATTCGCTCTGTGTTGAGTAGAGATATAAAATCTCTACTACTAACGTACAATACAGAAATAAATATACAAATAATAATTAAATGTAGTTATTTTTATAATACATATATAAATTATTCCCGGGCACAGCAACCGCTGCTGCTCCCCTCACCTCCCAGGGGGTGATGGTGAAGGGTCAAATGCAGAGGATAATTTCCCCACATCTAGTGTGTGTGTGACAATCATTGGTACTTTAACTTTAAATACACAAGGATACAAATTTGCGCATTACGTGAAAAAAAAAACGGTACTAATATCCCGCTAATATCCCTCTTGGCGAAGCAGTAAAATTGGCAACATGGGAAATTTTCATTTAAAAAGGGCTTGCAGACAAACCACTTCCAAATGCAAATGTATTGTCATCATTCACGTAAATGAACCATTTAAAGATTTGACTCGTTAGCGAACGTTATATTGTTACTGTATGCCAGGGATATCCAAATAAATGTTTTAGGGGTCACATTTCTGAAGACCGGGGGCCTGGATTCTCCCTTAATTTAGATATTCTGGAGAGCCAACACCTTCTACAGTAGACAAGTAGTGATAACTTATGTTAATCTCTGCTGTTTTTAAGGTCCTTCTGGGGGGAAAAAAGGTAGTCAAAGTTAATTTATATAACAGCACTCTACTGTTTTAAGAATCTGCTGCAAAAATATGTGTCTCTCACAAGTTCTTTTAACTGAACTCACAGACCACCAGTTGAATAGCCCAAAATGATGAAAAAGAGAGACCAAATTGGAACTTTGAGGAGCACCACTTAAAACTTAATAATTTGAACAAATGACAACTGACTGCATCTGAAGTAAAGAAGCTCCAGCAACACCTAAGTTACATAAGTCACACTATGAAAAAAATGTGTCCACCAGTGTTTGCTAGCAAGGTTAAAATGTCAGTGCAAGGATCTACCAATCTGTTTACAGTGGTCCAAGTTTCTCTATACAACAGGAACACTCCAGTGTTTTAGGAATTTGCTGCAAAAATATTTATCTCCCCAGTTTTGACATTGAACTCGCTGGTTGGTCTGGTGTCATTCCCGGGCCGAATTTAACCGCCGGGCCACCAGGTAAATGTATTTTTGTCCTCAAAATTCTGTACACAATACCCTGTAATGACTTTTTTTTTTAATTTTCAAAAATTTTTTAAGACTAAAAAGATTTCATGTAGATAAGTATTTACAGCCTTTGTTCAATACTTTGTTGATGCACCTTTAGCAGCAATTACAGCCTCAAGTATTTTTGAATACGATGCCACAAGCTTGGCACACCTATCCTTGGGCAGTTTTGGCCGTTCTTCTTTGCAGCACCTCTCAAGCTCCATCAGGTTGGATGGGAAGTGTTGGTTTTCATGAAGGATGTGTCTGTACATTACCGCAATTATTATTCGCTTTATCCTAACTAGTTTACCAGTTTCTGCCACTAAAAACATCCCCACATCATGATGCTGCCACCGCCAAGCATTACTGTAGGGATGGTATTAACCTGGTGATGAGCAGTGCCTGGTTTCCTCCAAACACGATGCCTTGTATTCACCCCAAATGGGGCAATATTTGTCTCATCAGACACGAGAATGTTGTTTGTCATGGTATGAGAGTATTTCGGGTACAGTTTGTTAAACGTATTACGAATAAATTGCTTTTGTCCGGCCACTATACCGTACAGGTGCGATTGGTGGATTGCTGCAGACATGGTTGTCTTTTTGGAAGGTTCTTCTCTCTCCACAAAGGAATGCTGTAGCTCTGATAGAGTGACTATAGGGTTCTTGGTCACCTCCCTGACTAGACTAAGATGAATGCAGCAATGTACAGAGACCTCCTGGATGAAAACCAACATTTCCCATCCAACCTGATGGCCTTGAAGTGCTGCAAAGAGGAATTGGCGAAACTGCCCACAGATGGCTCTGCCAATCTTGTGACATTGTATTCAAAAATACTTTAGGCTGTAATTGCTGCCAAATATGCATCAACAAAGTATTGAGCAAAGGATGTGAATACTTGTGTACTAATGATTGTTTAGTTTAAATAAATTTGCCAATTTAAAAAAAAAAAAAAAAACTTTTTATATCGTCATTATGGGGTATTGTGTGAAGAATTTTGAGGACCAAAATGAATTTATTCCATTTTGGAATAAGGATGCATTGACAAAGTGAAGTACTGTAAATACTTTCTGTATGCACTGTAAGGTTTTTTTTGTACGGCACCACATTTTCACGCACAATACCCACATGCACAGGCCACACAGCTCCTTACAAGCTCAAACCAAATCACCATCCATCAACACCGGCAAATATGAACAATGCAAGGTCCATTTTGGGAGCATGGTTGGCGAGAGTTCTCCAGGAACTGTAGCCTAGTGAGGTTGAGGTAGCAGCTGGATAAGTTAGGATAAGGCACTGCCAATAGGGCGTGGCAGCACATGCAGACAGCCACCTTTGTTTGGACTAGCTCAGTTTAACCACGAGGACGTTCACATCTACATGTACTTGAGCTACAGCGCCTCACATGGCCCAACATAGGAGTCAAGGATCCGCTGGATGTGTCCAGTCTGTGTCTGCACTGAGGAAATAACACACCAGTAAAGTCAAAAGAGTGAAAGAGTTTTGAATCTTTTCCAGTTTGCCTTCACCAGACCAGCAGCTTCACTTCTTCTAATACTAGTGTGTTTAATCAGTAGATGTGTAACTTCTCAGCTATGTGGAGTTACTGTGCAGGACCAGGACACTTAAGTCTGGGCGTTGGAAAGCACTAGTGGGGAATGTGGGGTTGGGGTTGGGTGGGTGTGGTCCAAGCACAATTTCACCAATAATCTTGATAGTTTTACAACACATTAACCATCACTGTTGTGGGTCAAGAGCTTCCACTCCATGTTCCTAATAGATCAACAAATCAATTGCATAAAGTAAATACAGTGTGATACAACATTAAAGTTAAAGTACCAATGATTTTCACACACACACTAGGTGTGGTGAAATCTGTCCTATGCATTTGACCCATCCCCTTGATCATCCCCTGGGAAGCGAGGGGAGCAGTGGGCAGCAGCAGTGCCTCGCCCGGGAATCACTTACTGTATGGTGATTTAACCCCCAATTCCAACCCTTGATGCTGAGTGCCAAGCAGGGAGGCAATGGATCCCATTTTTTTATAGTCTTTGGTATGACTCGGCCGGGGTTTGAACTGCCAACCTACCGATCTCAGAGCGGACACTCTAACCACCAGGCCACTGAGTATTATGCTTCAAACCAAACCAAATATTTTGGAACATATAGTAACTTCTGCAGTGGATGTTGGTGTTTTTTTTCTCCGTAATGTGTAATTCTGACATAAGAAATAGACAAAAACCAATCTCCACACAGAGGATGCTGGTTCTCATGAGAACATATGGTACTGTACTTCAGACAAATAAAGACAATGATTGTTTATTGTATTCAACTACTTCCTTGAAGTACGTTTAGTTTTGCTGTCACTAGAAGTGGAAAGCAGGAATGTTCTGATTATTGTTTTATGTTGCTTAATCCGAAACCCATCATTCATGAGCAATGTTACCTCCAAGGTGCGCACCTAAAAAATGCGCACTGCTCCTGTGTACTCTGTGGATGGAAAGTCTATGGACCTTACAAAATCCTAATCCAAAATACAATACACCAAACCTGGGCAAATTAAAGCCTGCAGGAGGTCTCCAAATAAAAAATGATATATATATATATATATATATATATATATATATATATATATATATATATATTAGGGGTGTAACGGTACACAAAAATGTCGGTTCGGTACGTACCTTGGTTTAGAGGTCATGGTTCGGTTCATTTTTGGTACAGTAAGAAAACAACAAAATATACATTTTTGGGTTATTTATTTACCAAATTTGTAAACAATGGCATAACATACATATACACACAGGGTCCATTGCCAGGGTTAATACATATATAACATATTAAATAAAAACTAAATAAGTTAAGGCTCAGAATGGTTTCTTAACAAAACTTTTCTAAATATAAAGTGCTTTTTTTGATTGATTGATTGAGACTTTTATTAGTAGATTGCACAGTACAGTACATATTCCGTACAATTGACCACTAAATGCTAACACCCCAATATGTTTTTCAACTTGTTTAAGTCGGAGTCCACGTTTATCAACACCACCCGCCGTTTTTTGTAGACATGTTCCATAAATATTGATGTTAAAGATTTCTTTTTTTGTGAAGAAATGTTTAGAATTAAGTTCATGAATCCAGATGGATCTCTATTACAATCCTCAAAGAGGGCACTTTAAGTTGATGATTACTTATATTCGTAGAAATCTTTATTTATAATTGAATCACTTGTTTATTTTTCAACAAATTCTTAGTTATTCGTATATCTTTCTTTCCAAATAGTTCAATAAAGACCACTATAAATGAGCAATATTTTGCACTGTTATACAATTTAATAAATCAGAAACTAATGACAAAGTGCTTTCTTTTACTTCTTTATCTTTTTTTCAACCAAAAATGCTTTGCTGTGATTAGGGGTACTTGAATTAAAAAAAATGTTCACAGGGGTACAGTACTGAAAAAAGGTTGAGAACCACTGTGTTATGAGAGTAGCGTGTGTGTGGCCCTTTATTATGTGACGCATGTGACGTCAGTCAGTGTGTGAGCGAGCGAGGTGAGGGACCTTAACGCGAGCGCGGCAGGTGTTTTGTTGGATTGGCTGTGTGCAAGACTTCAATAAAGCCACGATTTGCAACTAATTGCCGGACTCTTCATTTACCCTGGAGTCCGGAGCTGTGGAGACCCGCTGCCGGGTAGAGTGAAGGGTTGTACGCGCAAGGGAGACACTATGGAAGCCGGAGCAGGAAAGGTGCAACACATGTTTGACGTGTTGTCAGAAGCAGGTGCTGAACAATCTTGGTAAACCTCCGTCCTCCATTGTTGTATCGCGCAGCCAAAGTGTTCCCAAACGGGAGACCTTAACGAGACAGGAGGGTCTTCCAGCTCTGGCTTTAACATGTTGTCCCAGCCTGCTAGCTGCTAGCATGTACTTGTTCGGTACACCTCCGAACCAAACCGAAACCCCCGTACCGAAATGGTTCGATACAAATACACGTACCGTTACACCCCTAATATATATATATATATATATATATATATATATATATTAGGGCTGCGAATCTTTGGGTGTCCCACGATTCGATTCAATATCGATTCTTGGGGTCGCGATTAGATTATATATCGATTTTTTCGATACAACACGATTCTCGATTCATTCAATACATAGGATTTCAGCAGGATCTACCCCAGTCTGCTGACATGCTAGCAGAGTAGTACATTTTTAAAAAAAAGCTTTTATAATTGTAAAGGACAATGTTTTATCAACTGATTGCAATAATGTAATTTTGTTTTAACTATTAAATGAACCAAAAATATGAGTTATTTTATCTTTGTGAAAATATTGGACACTGTGTTGTCAAGCTTATGAGATGCGATGCAAGTGTAAGCCACTGTGACACTATTGTCCTTTTTTTCTATTTTTTATAAATGTCTAATGATAATGTCAATGAGGGATTTTTAATCAATGCTAAAATGAAATTATAACTAATATAAATACTGTTGTTGATAATATTCATTTTTGTTTCACTACTTTTGGTTTGTTCTGTGTCGTGTTTGTGTCTCCTCAATTGCGCTATTTATTGCAGTTCTGAGTGTTGCTGGGTCAGGTTTGGTTTTGGAATTGGATTGCATTGTTATGGTATTGCTGTGTATTGTTTTGTTGGATTGATTAAAAAAAAATATATATATATATATATATATATATATATATATATATGTATGTATATATATCAACAAGAAAAAAATTTACTTATTTAAAAATGAGAATCAATTCTGAATCGCACAACGTGGGAATCGCGATTCTTATTCGAATCGATTTTTTCCCACACCCCTAATATATATATATATATATATATATACACACACATATACATATATATACATACATATATACGTACGTATATATTTTTTATTTTATAATTAATTTTTTTTCCCAAATAGTTTTAAAATAAACATTATGAACTTAAAAAGTAAAAAATAATTTTCAAAAATATATGAATATTTTTTACTTTTACCATTGGAGCTGGAGCCGCCAATACAATGTGAAGTGTATTTTTCAAATTACTGTATGTCTTGAACTATAGAGAGTATTCCAATTAGGGCTCGGCGATATATCGATATAAACAATATATCGCGGGTTTGCCTCTGTGCGATATAGAAAATAACTATATCGTAATATTCGAGTACACGTTCTCACACAGTTGCTTTTAACTGCGGGCATTACACTACAGGCGTTTCTCACTCCTTCTTGTCGCTCCTTCTCACAGACATAAAACAAGCCCACCTTCTTACATACGTCACATACTGTCGCGCGTGTAGCGTCATACGCCCTCGCCGAGCAGGGAGGTAGCAGCATGGCAAACGTTAGCTGAGGCAGGTCTTGCAAGCGGAGCCGTGCGAGTGACATTACAAGAGAGAGAAGGTGCGAAACTGATCACAAATGGAGGAAGAACAATTAATGCCCCCAAAAAAACAGCAGGGGGTCCATCATCTGGTGGTGGTTTGCTTTCAAGCGGGAAGATATTCAGCAGACAACAGCAATATGCAAAGTATGCAGCAGAAGTGTTGCTACAAAAGGTAGCAGCACTACTAATTTGTTGTTTCATTTAAAAAGTCACCCGCGAGAGAATTAAGAGTATTTAATAAATACAGTTTTGGTAAATTGACTTAGTTGTGATTTTCCTCTCTGCATGAAAGTTTAAGATGAGCTTGTTTTATTGCAGTATGAAGAAGAATGTTTTAATGTGGACACATAGAAACATCATACTGCTGTGATTACAGTATATGCATCAGGTGTTCATTCAAGGCTAAGGCAAATTATCGAGAGATATATCGTATATCGCAATATGGCATAAAAATATTGAGAGATTAATAAAAGCCAGTATCGCCCAGCCCTAATTCCAGTGATTGGAATTTGCGCTTTTGAGTGTTATACGTCATTTATACTGAACAAAAATATAAACGCAACACTTTTGCTCCTATTTTTCATGAGGTAAACTCAAAATTCTAAAACTTTTATTATACATCCATCCATCCATTTTCTATCGCTTGTCCCTTTTGGGGTCGCGGTGGGTCGCTTGAGCCTATCTCAGCTGCATTCGGGCGGAAGGCGGTGTACACCCTGTACAAGTCGCCACCTCATCGCATACAGTATACACAAAAGACCTATTCCTCTCAAATATTGTTCACAAATATGTCTAAATCCCTGTTAGTGAGCATTTTTTTATTTGATTATCTATCCCACCTCACAGGTGTGGCATATCAAGAGCCTGACTAAACAGCGCAATTAATGCACAGGTGTGCGTTAGGCTGCCCACAATAAAAAGCCACTCTGAACATGCAGTTTTATCACACAGCACACTGCCACAGATGTTGCAAGGCAACTCATGTGTTGAGTGCAGGAATGTCCACCAGAGCTGTTGCCCGTGAATTGAATGTTCATTCGCCATCATTAGCCGTCTCCAAAAGCATTTCAGAGAATTTGGCAGTACATCCAACTGGCCTCACAACTGCAGACCACGTGTAACCACACTAGCCCGTTAAATTATACATAGCAAATGTAATAAAACAGCCATTGCCAATTATTTTTGTTCATTTACGAAAAGTTTTGGAAAATAAAATGAGCTACTTAATATTCTAAAACACTAAGTGTGTGTATCGTTTTATTGTTAACTATTTGGAGACACAACATACAGAGTTGAATTTAGATAAGATAACACATTAAGTGCAGAATAACTCAATTTCATATCGTTTGAAGATGATTCCCCACGAGCTGCAACATTTGAAATACACTACTTAATTTTACCAGACACATTAGGTAAATTTGGAAAAAATATCAGTATTGGATCCATATCGCCGATTCCAACTTCAATTTTTCTCTGTATCGCATCAGAAAGATAAAATAGTGGTATAGCACATCACAAGTGCTTTTTGACAAAAGGCAACAGCATAATGTTTGCTGTTAACTTTGTTTTACATCCAGGATGGAACATCACAGTGGAGTCCAAGTTTAAAACTTTTTTGGAACAGAACAGTTCTTGAATCCATATGAGAGGGACAATCCAGACCTTTAGAAGCAACATTCTAAAGTCCTCTTCATAATTCTACCAGGGCAGTGCAAAATCATCAAGTCTGGTTGCAAAAGAAGAGGGTGCAGGATTGGCCTGCCCTTGTACAAAAGTCCCTTTTTTTTTTTACTTGTTAATATGAGCAGACACACAAACCAGCCTTCTCACAGAGTTAAAAACAATTAATTTTACAACCATAGTTTAGAATGAATCATTTAGTTCAAAGCCAAAACATAAAAGCTACGTATTCTTCTGAAAGATTACAATTGATTGGATCTGGCAATCATCAAAAAACACATACATATTTTAATTTCCAGAGCTACAGGCTGAGAACTGGGGGAAACGCTGAGTTTCCTGACGGTTAATTTGAAATCCTACGACAAGAATGTTTTGTGTTTCCCACACATTAATTTACACGTGGTGGGCCATTAAACATATTATACCGGCACTGTTTATACGTTTGTAAATGTAACTTGTCGTCACCTCACTGGAAAGTAAAGTGTTAAATGCATCCCACATCCGCTTCTATACAAACCTTATACCTGGTCTGCCAGATGTAGCAAGAAGCATCAGTAAAGGGTTGCAACGATTAATCAGTTAAAATGATTAATTTGATTAGAAAAAGGCTCAGCTTTATATTCAGCAATTTTTCAGAAGCCCTTTGGTTGGCTTTGGAGACTGACATGAAAGTATAGCATGTACGCTCAAGTTTGATATGGCAGTTGTTGGGGTCCATAAAATACCAGTTGCCTTATTCCGGACATCGCTTTTTAAATAGAAATCCATATTTTTTTCGGCTGTTGGTTCAGCTGTGCTCTTTCGTGCTCCTTAGTCATCGTCAAAGCTAAGTGCTATTTTTCTATTTTGTGTGCGTCTAAATATTTCATAGCCTTCTTTAGCCCTTCTCTAACACATTTTTTAGGGTTACCGGATTTACAAAGCACTTGCTCTCTTTGTTTCACCAATTCACTTTCAGCTATTTAGCTACCAAGCCAGCGGACCTAAGCTGAGGTCCCCTACTCCAAAGACAGCAAGAACTAGACTCAGTGAAGGAAAAAACATGACCATGCATTTGCGTTCTTCTTGCACCCTTCTAATGGAGAGGTTGTCCCTGCTAGAGGGACTTGTCCGCCAGTTAGAGTAGAGTAGGTTTTTAACTTTGGAGGCCGTAGACATGCTTGCTGGCATTAGCCGTATTGAGCTAACAAGCCCAGTTTGTAGTAGCCCTAAATGGCCTACAAGGTACGGTAAGATGTATAACAGATTTAGCTTGTTAGATAGTCCTACACCCCAGAAAACCGGCCATCACACCCCGACGTGGTCAATGGCACAATCGCGTTATATAGAATATTGCGTAGTTAGACTGCATTATAACAAAATTTGAGAGTATAGTCCTTCTCAACAAGTAGAGACCACTGCCACAAATAGATTGCAGTCCTGTAGGACGAAGTTGTAGACAGGGACGATATAATGTTAAAAACAAGAGTAATGTAAGTCTACAATAGCATAAATAAAGCAGAAAAAAATATTCGATAGGTGAGCCAACTGATGTTTGCCCAATAATGCAAGTTACTATCCTACAAAGCCCCTACAGCCGTGCAACAGCATGTCTGCTTGGGGAGCAGGCTACATTCCTGACAGATTGATAATTACCCTCAGAGAAGCTTTTTCAGTCCAAGTTTGCTTGCATCCTCCCACCCTCTCTGTTGAAGTCACCCACTCCATTATTCCTTTCACCACCTCAGCCCCTCCCTCACCTTCATGCCAAGGCAAAAGGATAGAGGCGGGGGCAAAGGGGAAGCTCAAATTTTAAACACCCCTGAGGTTGTAAAATTTGCAATCAAACTATATTTTTTGGAGAGATACACCCTTAAAGTGGTACAAATCTCTCTAGTCACTGTGACACACAGAGGTGGGTAGTTAATGAATAGTTAAGAATCTTACTTGTCAGTAATTAAATGAAACATCATTTTTACTTTGACTTGAAAGTATTTTCTGTAAAGAAGAAATGCTTTTGTTACTCCGCTATAGGGACGTAACGATGTGAAAATGTTATATCACAGTTATTGTGACCAAAAATATCCAGGTTATTATTATCATCACAGTGTTGTTCATATGCTCAAAATGTTCTTGTACACACATTGAAATATTTTAAGCAAGTTGTATCTATTTTATCAAACAAACATTATACTTATATTGGCAGAATAACATTAAACATTATTTAATGATAAAGCTAAAAAGGGCGTTGCACATCCGGTTTATGTGACGTCATGTGGGTTCTTTACCTGTTCACACTACAAGAATTCCACTTCCAACTACAGAAAACACATTGTAGTAAGTTGTAGATAGGGTTGTACGATATACCGGTAATAATATAGTACCGCGATACTAATTAATCATATTTGGTACTATACCGCCTCTGAAAAGTACCGGTTCCACATCCCATTTATTTTTTAACGGGCATGACGGCGCGTTGTCATTACTGGTGTTACGAGCAAAGGAGCATGTTCGCAACGCACAATCAAGGAGAAGTTCAAAGCAGACAATGTGTGTAGACAGAAAAGGGAGAATGGACGTATTTTGTCTTAAAAACTAACGAAGCTATAACACTGAAATGCCCTGAGGAAGAGGTGCTTTACGACATGGCTATCTAGCTACCGGCTAACATCCAGCTGCAGTCTGCAGTGTTTTAGTTCCTTCTAAATCACTAATCCTCGCCTCAATGGTGACAAATAAAGTACGTTACTTACGAGTGTCATCCCTGCAGGACGAGGAATAGCTAAACATTCTTCACTACACACTGTAGCTCACCGGCGTCACAAAGTAAACAAACGCCATGGGTGAATCTACACCTAACATCCACTGTAATTATAACAAGTACAGAAGCGTATCTCGTCGATACTACTATGATTAGAGTAATATTTTTTATTGTCACAAAATATTTTTTCCTTTTTTTTAAATTATGTTTAAAAACTCAGGAAATACGTCCCTGGACACATGAGGACTTCAATTATGACCATTGTATGATCCTCGATACCTAAATTTGTGGTATCATCCAAAACTAATGTAAAGCATCCAAACATAAGAAGAATAAGTGATTATTATATTTCAACAGAAGTGTAGACAGAACATGTTCAAAGAGAAAGTAAGTCGATATTAACAGTAAATGAACAAGTACATTAATAATTCATTTTCTACCGCCTATCATTAATAATTTTCACAAAATAATAGAATGGAAAATGACACAATATGTTACTGCATATGTCAGCATCTAAATTAGGAACCTTTGTTTTCTTACTTACTAATAAAAGAAAAGGTGTCTCGTATATTCACTATTTTATTTAAGGACAAAATTGCAATAAGAAACATGCTTAATGTACCGTAAATGTTTTTGTTAAAATAAAGACAATAATGCCATTTATTGTGGTCCCCTTTATTTAGAAAAATATCGAAAACTTTCTAAATACATTTCGGTACCGGTACCAAACTATTGGTATAGGGACAACTCTAATTGTAGATGCTTTTTAATGCTTTAGCTTTGCAGATGCTGACATTAGCCCTATTGCAATGTCAACAGTAACTTTAAAATATTATATTTTGCAGTACTGTTTCTTACGTGCACACTCACGCACAGATGCACACACACAAACTATGGTTGTAGCTACTAAACAAATCAGAAGTTACACGGTACTTGAGAAGCTTTTTCACTGAATACTTACTTAAGTAATTACTTGGGTGACAACATTTACTTATTTAAACATGGATGTTGTCTTTCATCTCGGTCATTGTATTCTCAGTACCTTCAATCGATCGCAATTGGACTGTTCAGTTTGTCTCAGAAGATGTTTCACCTCTCAGAGACTTAGATTGGTCAGATTTAGAACATGCAAAGTCCCTTAGGGGCATCAAAGAGGGCTTACACACCCTATGTGCAATGGGTTGTGCAATTAAATAACCAGTTTTCCTTTATACATTCATTTTTTCTTAAGATCTTTCGCATTCCCACACAGTAATAGGTGTATTGTGTTGTTGTTTTTTTGAATAATGAACATTGTAAAAAAAAAAAAAGGAATGTTCCTGAGGAAATAATTGATATGGTTTTGTAAAATGTTGAAAAAGTGAATAATTTTGCAGGTATCATAGAACTCCACATTCCGATTTACACCCAAGTGCAATTTGGAGTCTGGAATTTACCCAAAAATGTTTGCACTGTGGGAGGAAACCCAAGAAAACATTAAAACTCCAAAAACATATCAGTGTTTCTTGTCTTTTGTTCTCTTCAAAATGTGAATTTTCCCTTGAGGTATTGCGAGATGTTTGCTTTGCTTCCAGAGGTTGTCAGGGGTCCAAATGAGCACTGTGTGACCCCCTGAACTGACAGGTCAGACGCGACTATGTTGTTTAGCGCCGGTGAACACAGCTAGACAATCTGCCAGACCGAATACAAACGCAACAGCTTCCATTCAGTACAAAGTCCCCACTCCCACACCCCTATTGAAATTATTGGTAGAAAAACAGTCAACAACATGTACTGTATGCCAAATATTGTTTGCGATAAGAAAGCCACTGATGAGTTACTCATCAGCTAATCCTATCGATCAACAGTCACACTCATCAGCTTGGAGTTTCTTCTCCCTGCAGGATGACACAAACACACAACTTTCAAACAAATGAGTGTGTACCTGTTGCAACACCTCATTGTTCTTCCCGTAACCCACTCCTGGCCTTTGAGCTGCTCGTCTGGTGTGAGGCGGCGGGAAGCACTTCATGCTTTCTATCCTAGCAGCACCCTGTCTCATACTTTATATACGGTATCTCTCAAATCAAGCCGGCATCAGCTGCGCCTCCGGCGATTACATAATTCACCTCTAATCTCCATAGATACATGCCCCGGCATGGCAAGGCGGAAAATAAGGAGCACCACCAGTATGCGACACACCCTTTCTAAACAAATGTCTCAGCCTCACCTTACCAGTAGGTACAACAGCTATGAAAAAAAACAACATATCCTTACTGTGTGACCTGTCTGCACTGTTGTGCAAAGTTAGGACTAAGACTTTAACTTCTAAAATCCAAAGAATCATTGATATATTTTTAGTTGATGGGTTTATGCCTTACCAAGTTGGGCTATGTGAGCTCCGTTCAAAAGAACCAAACTAAAACAGTAGCAAAATTGCCAAGTGTGAATGCAGCCTAATTCAAGTTTGCTGTCAGGCCAAGTCAGTGATGGTCACCAACACAGTAGTCTGCATTGTCACGAGAGAAGCAAGACAGGTCTTAAATTACCTTTGCTTAGATCCCTCAAGGCCAAGCTAAGCAAATCTCCCACACCTACTTTTTCCCCTGCATGCCTGTGCTCAACCTGAACGTTCTCAGCGCTATTTCTCACGTTAATGTCAAAGGTAACACCTGAGTTTTAGTCCATTCATGGACAAAATAGTTCTAATAATGAACTTTTTAAACACATAATACGTGTATCACTTTTGTGTTACACAGGAGAATAAAACAAGTGTAGAAACAATGACCATCAAAACATATATCTACCGTGTTAAATGTTAATGATCCGGACGTCTTCTCTCTCCATTTGCAGCCTTAGTTTCCTCTACGAGTCCAAACTTTCACCGAGCAGAGACAGCAGACTTCAGGTGAAACATTTCTGCTGGAAATTAGGCAAACGTAGTCGGGAAGTGTTACTTGGGTGAGAGCGTCGACGCAGATGTTTGTCGGAAAGTCAGCTCAAATGTTTCCCGGTTGTCAGAGCGGCTCCGTCTGAGGACGCCCCGCCGGGCCGCGGAGGGTAAATGACAAGAAGGTGGCACTGGCGCTGAAGTGGACGAGAAGGCACAGCGACCCACCTGGAGGAGGATGGCCGCTCAGGTGAGGGAGAAGTCCCGCGGTCTGTGTCACTGTGTCAGGGGGACATCTAGTGGCCAGTGTGGAGAATTACATTTCAACGCTGATGCAATTGATAGACATAAAGACATATTGACAAACAGACAAAGAGCCAGATAGATAGATAGATAGATAGATAGATAGATAGATAGATAGCTTGGTAAGTGGGTAGATGAGATTATTATTTGTGCGTTCGTTATGTCTCGCCACGATTACTGTAACGTATCATTTTCGGGCCTCCCCATGTCTACCATTAAAATATCACAGTTGTTACAAAATGCGGCAGCTAGACTTTTGACAAGATCAAGAAAATTTGATCATATAACGCCTATACTGGCTCACCTGCACTGGTTTCCTGTGCACTCAAGATGTGACTTTAGGGTTTTACTAATTATGTATAAAATAATAATCGGTCTAGCTCCATCCTATCTTGCTGATTGTATTGTACCATATGTCCTGGCCAGAAATCTGCGTTCAAAGAACTCCGGCTTATTAGTGATTCCCTGAGCCCAAAAAAAAGTCTGCAAGATATAGAGCGTTTTCTATTCGGGCTCCAGTCCTACCCGTAACAGTCATAGATTCTACCTCGGTAGAAGCATTCAAGTCTCATCTTAAAACTCATTTGTATGCACTAGCCTTTAAATAGACCCCTTTTTAGATCAGTTGATCTGCCGTCTCTTTTCTGCTCTGCCCCCCTCTTCTGCGTGTAGAGGTTATTAGGTGACCACAGATGACGTGCCAGCTGTTCAAAGTCGGACCCTGGGTGGACCACTCATATGTGCATCAGTTGATGACGTCTCTGTGCTGCTGACTTGTCTCCACTCAAGATCATCCCCTGCTGGCCCCGCTATGGATTGGACTCCCACAGTATTAACTAAATCCACTCGACGTCCACATCTGCGGTCCCCTCCGAGGTCTCTCATTGTATCCCATTGGGTTGAGTTTTTTCTTGCCCTGATGTAGGATCTGAGCCGAGGATGTCGTTGTGGCTTGTGCAGTCCTTTGAGACATTCATGATTTAGGGCTACATAAATAAACTGTGATTGAGGATAGGTGGGTACATGGACGAATGAATGGATGGAGGGTATAGTCGGTAGATTGATGGATGATGGATGGAGGGCGTAGGTAGGTGGGTAGATGAATGAATGGGTGGATGGATATACAGACGATGGTAGATGAAATTAGATTGGATTTTAACGAAATTAAATGTACTAACCTGATAGAGAGAAAAAATATGTTGATTTTTTTTCAAGGTGTGAAAGTTGTGTTCGTAGCTAACCAAACCAAACCCGTCTTCCTGGCCTCTCATCTTTTGATTGTACGCCCCTTTGTAAAAAAAAGTTTGGACTGCCCAGCTTTAGATCATAAAAATGTTAATAACACAATACTAATTAATTCTAAGTAATCAAGTAACTGTGTAAGCCCCTAGAGCAGTGGTTCACAAACTTCATTCACCAAGTGTCACCTCAGAAAATACTAATAGTGTAGTACGCCGAAGTATTCATTAAAACAAGGCAGAAGTTTTATTTAACTGGTATATTTAAAATGTTTGGCACCTGTAATATGACATACAGTTCGAACAGTAACATTATGTTTGAATACATAGAACAAAACAGTCTACTTTAATTAACTGATTATTTGGCGTACCACATTTTGAGAATCCTTAGTCCAAAACATTTTAGATTTGGTATAAATCATAACATTTCTGCCAAATGGTTGTATGGGGTCATTTGGAGCATGTCAGCCACTCTGCACAAGGCACTAACACCTTAATTTGATCCTCCGTGGGGTTCAGACGGACTTTTGCCTAAGCCAAGGATAGCATTACCACTCTGACTCCAGTTGTTATTAATAAACACAAAGTGGGTCTCTGTTTTGCTGGAGTCATAAACAGGCAGGGAGAGTTCTAAAGCTGCGAAAGACCTGGACCAACCATTTATTTTTTACAAATCAAGTAAGTAGAAATAACATACTATACCCTAGCCTGTAATCCTTGATTAATGTTAAAAGTTTTGTACTTAAAGTGTGATTTACAACAATCAACATCATGAATACATGAGCTTTGACTTGTTAATCTAATCTTTTACTGGTGTGATTATTTAATCATCATCTGATTAATGACTTCCTTCTCTGGCTGGTCTTGCAGTTGTCATGGAAAAACACACATCATTTGACGATGGGAAAAACATGTCACCAACTAAGGAGTCACACACGGAGCACACAATTTTTGAGGATAATAGACAAAGTTGTGATACCAACTTGGACAACATTCCAAAGGTGGACTGGTCAGATATGGAAAACCTAGGACAGATTTTTGAGCAATGCATCGAGCAGGTGTCTCATTTGGAAATGCGGAGGGATGAGTTGATAAAAGAGCTCCTGTTTCTGCAAGAACCCATGATGAGTGTTGTGGAGCACCTGAGAGGAGCGCTTGTAGATAAGTGGAAGCTGGTCACACTGGCTGAGATGGACTACATGTTTGTGTTGGAAGAAGTGCAGCAGGTAAAAAGGAAACTATTTGTCACTACCAGAGACTGCATTCGTAGCCATGTAACACTGGCTCAACTAGAGTACCAGGTGGCTCAATCAGCACTTACTAAGGTAGTAAACCAGGGTCTCTGTGGCCTATTTGTTCATATCCTTTTGCAGTGATGTGTCATACACTGTTTAAAAGTATATTTTAGAAGCTTTTCATATTAATTACACTGTTAAATGTCTATGGATGTTCTCATTCACCCATGTCCTTATATTCTCAGGGCCTTCAATCAATCGCAACTAGACTGTTCAGATTTCCCTGGATGTTTTGTCTCTCATCTGAGCAGGCTTGATCTGACCAATCTAAGACTACGAACTAATAAAGCCTAACCAGACAAGTCTTCTAAGGCAAACTGAACAGCCCAGTTGCGATTGAATAAATACCCAGAGCATACGCTGCTAAATATACATTTTACAGTGAGGACACTTTACGTTTCTCACAGGAGGAGCTCAACACTCATATCCAAACCTTGAAGGAAGAGTTGTCTCAGCTCCAGGAGGCCCACCAGAACCAGCTCACCACTTTGAGGGATCAGGCCAAAAAGCCCTACAGATCTAGAGCCATGAGCGATGTCAGCCAGTGTCGCCAAGCTTCTGTGCGCCTGCAGCGACGGCTGAGCGTCGGCATGAAGGAGGTGGAGAACTGGTACGAGCCTCGACTTATAGCACTGCTGAAGAGGAGGCAGTTTGGAGAGAAGGCCTTAAGAATGAGTAAAGAACAGGCAGTGGGCTTAAGAACTCAACTGGGGACCCTTAAAGAAGAGGTACAAAGATTGGAGGAGAAGAGATTTTCAATGGAACAAAGAATTAATCTGATGGAGCAAGAGAGGGAGGAGTTGACCACACAACACAAGGTACAGTATCCTCTAGGGATGTTCTCAATCATCTAGGTCATTGTATTATCAAAGCATTCAATTGATTGCAACCGGACTGTTATTTTTCCCAGTTTAGACTATAGTTAAGATTTTTGACACCAGTATCTAGACCAGAACTGACCAATCTATGAGCATGAACTAATTAAGCTTGCTCGGATGAGGGGCAAAACATCCTCTAAAATAAACTGAACATTCCAGTTGCAATCAAATAAATGTTCTGACAAAAGTTACAGCTCCTCAAAGCGCTGGCGAGCAGATATTTCAGACAATTGATACCAAGAATGCTTCTCCACTCAGGAAGTCGAGGAGGAGTTAAAGGAGACTTTGAGGAAATTGGCCCTGGAGTTTGAGATTAAAAAAAGATATTCAAGAGATTTGCAGACTCTCACAAGTGATATCTTAAAAGAACTATTACAACTCAGGTGGGTTTTAACAAGAATTACATTTCAGACTCATTAAAAGTAATGCTGTTGAAGAAATAATTTAACTGAGTACTGTTAAGTGTACTGTAGTTACATTAGAACATTACATTGAGGAAAAAACAAGCTAATAAAATATTTTTGACACAACAGCAACACTAATACTAAAGTATTCTTCCTTGTCCAGACTCCGTGATGAACCAAGTGAAGCTCCTGCAAAGGAACACGCCCAGGATTCTACTTGTAGTCAAACCACTTGATCTCTCCCAGTTTTGCACATAATTTTGTGGTAATCTAAGATGAAACATTAACTACTGAATTGCAAAATAAGTTTTCCTGCGACCAAAACTAAATTATAAAACAAAGCTCACCAATTTACTGCAAATATTTATTATGAATATACTTAAGTACACAAGAGGACTGATGCAGCACAAATAGAAGAAACGCAGAGGGGAACAAATGTAGACGAGACAACACAAAAGCTGGAAATTCGTACTACTTTTTTTGCACAAATAAAGTGAAAACCTACATATGTACATTGTTTATAAAAATGGATCTCAGTAGAAATGTCTTGAGCACAACTAAATTTCAAGAAAATTTGAATAATGAAACCATCAAAAAACACTGGAATAATGGACAATTCCTTGATGGTTTCATCAGGTTGAATAACTGGGATTATGACAAATACAGACAGATTTAAATATGTCACAAGAGCATTATATCCAGAAACTCTGGTATCCAAAATGAATATTAAAAAATACAAGAGTCTGCACACCACATTGGGAACAGATTATTTCAACAAGCATATAAAAAATGTGCTGAATAGATTCATGCTTGGACCTCAGAATCTGCTGCTCCTTCTGGGTCCTCATCGTTGTAAATGTTTTCTGCCTGTAGAGAAGAGAACATGTTCTATTATTATTTCTAATTAGAACAAACAATGAGTTAAATCACAAATACAGGGTCTCTGCAGGTTTCAACATGTCAAATTTAAGACTTAAGATTGTTTTAAGGACATCTGGAAAATAATTTAAGACCATTTCACATCCATACGGACAAAAATAAGAACACAAAGTAAGATCAGTTACGTTTATCTTTGTAAAGTTGTGCAAGTGTTTGTGGCGTTTCAGCATCTTTTGACACCGACTTATCCTGGATTTTTTACTTTTACATTATAATTCCATTCACTTTCACCGCCATGTATACAAATGCTTCCCTCCTCGATGGCTGCAAATATGGGTACTAAACACTTTATACGTTTCCATCCACCAGGTTCAGCCACACATTAAATGGATCGTTCAGGAGACACAAATTGTTGAACTTTTACTAAACAAATTTTAAGACCTTTCAAAATCGTATTTAAGAACCTTTATGAAATTTTAGGAGAATTTTAGACATTTTAAGGCCTTAAATTAAAATTTTATTAAATGATTTTTTTTTTTACTTTTTAAGACCCCATTGATACCCTGAAATATTACCATTTGCCAGACTTGCATTATGTTGTCCTCTGACACAGAACAGATGACCCATGGCTCATTGGGGTTCCAAGAAAAGTCTGATATCTTTGCCGTGTGTCCACCATGGATGAACTTAAGAATAAAGAGCACGTGTTAGACACATAACATTCACGTTACTATTTATACTTTAAAATATCTGTCAGGATGCTATTTGTAAAAACTCACCAAAAGCTCAGGTGGGCCGTCTTCTGCATCCTCAGGAGATTGCTCCTCTCCTATCTTACTCAAGTCCCACACATTGAGCCTTCTGTCTGTGCCGCTGGAGGCCAAGATGGTTTCGTTATGAGGAGACCACTGCACCTATTTTGCAAAAATGGGATGTCACATTTCTACTACATTATCTCTACAACGGAATAATTATCAATTAAGCTTGACAGTTGACTAGTTTACCAACTTACTTCCCCTGTTGTTAAGTAAAAAAAATACTCAGTAGGATTTATTGTTAAACAATTTTATAAACGAGGATTCCATTTAGTGATCAAGCGAGTTCTACCTGGAATATCTCATCTTTGTGAGACTCAAAGGAGTGCAGCTTCAGTTTTAGATTCCTCAAGTCCCAAAGAGCCACGGTCTAAAAACACATTGGAATAATTAAGTACCACTGAAAGAAGAATATCAACAGTGACTAGTATAGAGAAGGCGGACTAACCTTGTCTGCTGAGCCTGTTGCCAGGATGAACTCACTGTAAGGATTGAAAGACAAGCAGTTGACCTCAGCAGTGTGAGCATCCACTGCATGGCTGGGCTTAGAGGTGTTGTTGGATCGTGTGTCCCAGCTTAAAAAAGATAAAAAAGTTAATTAGTTTTTAAAACTAACAAAACGTTTATCTTAAGTTAAACTTGGCTTACATCTAGGGTTGGGCGGTACCCCGGTATTACAAATTATATCGGTATATATTTGAAAAAGGTATGTAATTGAGACAATGCCGCCATTGGGATGTAACAGTTTTGTAAATACAGCGGTATTAAGATTGAAAAGCTTCTCGCTGGCGCTGACAGTATCAAATGAAAACTTGGTGTGTCGTTTTCTGTCTCTTTTACTTTGGCGGGTCTGAAAATAAACTCCATCTCCCATAATCCTCTGTGCAGCGCAGAGCCGCATTCTGGGGGCATGGAGCGAAAATGAATGCAGGAAGTGGAGTGTGTACCATTTCAAAGTAGACCGAATTGTTTTTTCCCCCTAAAATCCGTTCATAACTTTTTAGGTTATGTTGCTAACAAACAGACAAATAAACCCTGGCAAAACCATAACCTCTGTGGCAGAGGTAATGATGCACTCCACGTTCATCTCGAGTGTCTATTTGTGAGGTATTGACATTATTAAAAGTTAAAATGGAAGTTAATGTTTGAGGAACAGCATTTTCAAAACTGATTGAAATAAATGTCCTCTCTTCTCTGAAAGTAAAAGTTGACACGGACAGCGGATGTTTTCGCACAATTATTTGAACTTAAAAACAGTAGTTTGTAGTAGTAAATATAATTACAATATTTAAGCTTTATGTTTGTGTTAAATTACAGTTTGTAGTAGTAAATATAATTACAATATTTAAACTTTATGTTTAATTACAGTAGGTGTGTTTATCCTAAACCAGGAGTGTCCAAACTTTGACTCTATGGCTGCATTTAGACACACTCTCTCTCTCTCTCTCTCTCTCTCTCTCTCTCTCTCTCTCTCCCTCCCTCTGAAAGAGTGTTAGCTGCAGTGGCAAAATTGTCACTTGCCATACAGCATCCTGCAGTTGACAAGCTTGGGTGTTACTGGCTTAAAGTTTTATGGGAATAAAGGTATTTTTGAAATGTTGAATACAAAAACGTTATTATTTAATTATTTTCAAATCATCTTAAACCAGGGAATTTATTTTATATTTTGGCCTTTTGTGTTTTTATTAGTTGAGGATTTGAGCAGAGCTAAAAGGGAAGTTAGGTTTTTCCTCACTATGACATAATTGCGCTTAGAATCCCGAGAAAATGCTAATAAAGCAATAAAAACATTCTTCAAGGATAACTCTTGAACTAAACACGCCATACGTCTTTAAATTTGACTATAGTAATCTGTGTTGGATTAGGGAGTGCATGTACATTGTAATTTAATATTATTTTATTTTTCTAAGGCTTTTAAATATTTTAATGTACAATTATTCATGCATTAAACTTAAAAATGTCCAAAGAATTACTAGTATTTGTTTCAATAAAACAACCTTCTGGTACTCCGGTTTCCTCCCACCTCCAAAGACACGCACCTGGGAATAGGCGGACTGGCAACACTAAATTGGCCCTAGTGTGTGAATGTCGTCTATTTGTATTGGCCCTGAGAAGAGGTGGCAACTTGCCCAGGGTGTACCCTTACCTTCTGCCTGAATGGAGCTAGGATAGGCTCCAGATCCCCCGCAACTCCAAGAAAATAGACGGATGGACACACATATTTGGTTTTGACTTAGTCTAACCTTTATATTACGATGTATATGTAGTATATTGATATCCAGCCAAAATACATGTATATCGGATATTAGCTTAGGTTCATATTGCCCCGCCCTACTTACATCATCAGTTTCTGGTCATCAGCCACAGAGCCAAAGAGCGACTCGTGGAGCAGATGCCAAGAGACATCCTCCACAACAGCAGTATGGCCTGTGAAGATGGTTTTAGCATCCACAATCTTTCCCTCCTTAGGCACTGTGCTGATATCCCACAAACAGATAGTCTATCAATATAAAGCAGATGAAGTTAAGAAACTAACAAACTTGGCACAAACACATTTTACAAGTATCCCAGTTGAACTTTTCACAGTAAAAGGTAGCCACAAAGTGCTTACTTACATGGTCATCAGAAGCACTGAGGAGGCAGCCACTGAGGTTTGGATTCCAGGAGAGGCCGTAACCCTCTTTCTGGTGACCTCTCAAGCGGAGGTCAGGGGTGCACTCTCCGGAAGGGTCTAGTATGACAACATAAATATTTTAAAAACAAAAAAGCCACACCTGTAAATCCAAAATTAAGAAATGTGGCCTGGCTGTCACCTGGCTTGGAGGGGTGCTTTGTGTAATCAAAGACCAGCACATCGCTGGTGGGGGTCTTGGTGGCAATGATGCAAGGGTTCTGGGGCATGTAACGAGCTCTGTTCACTTCTCCCTCATGATTGATCTTGATCTCAATTTCTATCTTGCCACTTACAGAACCAAACCCACCAAACTCTGAAATGCCAAAGAACACATCTACAAGTTGAAAGTCATAATGGCCATGATGCATTTTTTATGATCAGCACAGTAAAGCACTAAATAATGGGGCTGAACGATTATGGGAAATAATCAATTATTTTGATTGATATTGAAATCACGAGTAATAACATGATTTATTCATTTTAAATATAATTTAGAAGAACTACATATAAAATGGTAATGAATGAACACGTAGGAAAAATAATACATTTGAAAAATAAAAGCAAGAGGAAAAAATTTTTCCGTTAAAATTTTTTCAAATTCCATTTTTTCACCCTATGCATCATATTTTACTACCAGAGTGTGTGCTTTTGTGTCATAATTACAATAAAGATTTTGGTGCAATACATCTTTAGACAGTTTGACCAGTATTTTAAGTCAAAGCTTAATTGTGTTAATATATCAATAAGTGGTTTAAGTACACTCTGCTTGTGTAAGGTACTTTTTTGAAACTTTAAATTTTATCAGCACAGTCAGACAGAATGTTGCGCACAGGGCTGCTATTGTGAGGGAGGGGGGCTTTTCTGAGGAAGACAAGTTTGGAGACGACTCGAAGTTACAGGGTTTCCCCTTAATATAATTGAATATGACGCACCGCCAAAGTACATTTATTGACGCCACACATTGAAAATAAAAAGGTTTTTTAACATGAAAACAAATTTAAGTAATGGAATGTATTTTAGCTTCGAGAAGAAGTCACAAAGTTTGACACTACTTTTAACTTTTATTTCCAATCGTATGACAAATTACAACAGGTTTTACCGCCTGTGCAAACACTTTCGTCTCCGTGCCTCCCCAGATACATAACACTTCTTCATTCTGCGTCAATCCTCTTTCAGGCACGAACAGTTTGTATGATCAAATCAAAACCACACAAACATAAAACATTATCACCAGCAGATCGTTACAGTATAAATGGCTATATATAGCCTATTATGTGTGCACCATTGACTAGTGATGCACCAAAAACTCGGCCAACGGAAAAAGACTGACCACCGGAACAGTGTTGCCAAAACCGGATGTAAACAAAACACACGCGATTGTCTGGAGCGAGTCAGCATGTCTGCGATGTGGACGTTAAGTTTATTATATCCCAGATAAATCCGGACAGCAATCTACAATTTGTGCAAATATTAAGAGGACAATGGCGGCTTTTAAGGAGCGAAAGTTGACTGGAGCAGCAGCGAGATGCTAGATGTGTTGCTAGTCATTCTTAATTCATTAATAGTCTCTAGACACTTGAAACATTCTCAACAAAGTATATTGTATAATAAGCAACAACAATTGAATATATGGCAAAACGATATAAAACATGTTAATATTGATCAGTTTAAAATGTATACATTGATGCAATGTCATGTTAACCACATCCCTAACGATGCCCCCTCCGCCACAAGTATCTTTGAAATCTAGGAGAAATCCTTGGCTGTCAAAAAAAATAAAAAAAAATAAGGTAGAGCCGTTTAGGTTGAAATGCGGCTTAGTTTGAACATTGAACTTACATCTATGATGTCGTTCACAACACCACCAGCAGATGAGATGTGTTGTGGGTGTATGGATTGTTCTTGATAGCTTTAGCTTTGTCTTTTTAAAGATGATAAAAAATGCTTGTAAGATGCGGCTAATGTGATTCACGGTTGTAGCCTTCAAAGCCCTCTCAGACAACTTAAAAACCCCCCATCTACGTTTTGCAAGTCTATATATAATGTAGCAACAAACACATTCATAATGATATGTAATATGTTCAATATTTACCGTCCATCCATCCATTTTCTACCGCTCGTACCTCTTGGGGTCGCGGGGGTGCTGCAGCCTATCCCAGCTGCACTCTGTATTTTGATCAATTTATTTTCGGGAGTGACTTCTTTCGTGCATTGATTTCTGTTTCCATAACAGTGTGTGTTCCTACATCTGGATACAAAACGCTTGTGTTTTGTAATCATTGGAGACTTGGTAACAAACAATAAAGATAACTATTTTTAGACAAATGAGAATTCACAACATTATCTCTTTGAAGCTGAAAGAACGCGGTATTAACTGCTGCTTATAAAAGCGGGAACGATGAAAAGGGTGAAACGTTGGAACAGACAGAAGCAGATAGAAGTGAAAAGGACTCAAAGCTGCAAATGTGGAACTTGAAGTCAAACTATTTCGACATAAATGGTGTGCTTACCCATAATTAACTGGAAAAACGTCCCTCGCCAGCTGTACCAAACAATCTATCGACTGAGTCACACTCTATATTGATCATGATACATGCAGCACGCCATGCATGTTATTACAACTACAGTACATACGACGTCTGGCAGCTGTTTACAAACAAAACATTAAATGTGGGATTGTACTGTACAGCTATTCAAACAAGACTGTTCATGTTTTTGGTCAATACAAATTGGTGTCGTCTCGCAGTGTTGTGCACTACAAAATTAAACGCATTTCATGCTGATGTGGAAGCGGGCTTATCTCTTGCAGTAGATAGCTTCTACGGCTAATACAGAAGCATGCCAATGTGTTACAACGCTAGAAAGAGAGTTCCTCAGTGTTCACTCTTACAATAATGTTGGTGGAGTTTGGTTGTTATACAGGTTACGGAATAAATGAAGTATCGGTGACGTTTTTTGAATGCATTTTTAAAGTGATTTAGTGGGAGAACTGATTGTTCCCATTAACTGCTTTGCTAGCTACTTAGAACGAGCCGATTTTTGCATGTTTTAAATGTTGGCAGATGGCAACTGTTGGCAAAATTTAAAAAAGTGCAGTTCCCTTTTAAATTTATCAATTTGGAGTCACAAAACGTTGAACTCGCATATACCCATAATATGCAAGTAATTTGGTTTTGCTGTGGGCTTTGGTTATGCTTTCTCCGCTGCTATGCGAAGCCAGAACACACCGCTGCACAGGCATAGCGCACTAGTTTATGGTGCTAAATAAATTCTGACCAGGAAGCCTACTTTAAATTTGGTTTTGTAGTTATGTCATAGTGTCCTCAAATATTAAAAGCAAGACAAAAGTTTATGCATGTTTTTAATAAAAGTAACATCATTAGTTTTTTTCAAGACCTTTCAAAATCGTATTATAGACCTTAATGAGATTTTAAGAACATTGGAGACATTTCAAGGCCTTAAGTTCAAATTGTTGGATTTCAAACTTTTTAGGACACCGCGTTATTGGTCAATTCTATGATCCAGTAGGCAGTTACGTTAACATGGAACTCATATGCCTTACTTTTTTTGGTTGAGTTTAGTGATTATTGATTAGGCATACTACTAGCACTGTGTCAAATAAAAAGCAACCATCCATATTTACATTGGTGTGTTGTTTATCAGCCCCCCCCGCCAAAAAATAAATAAAATCATTTACAGACTTAAGCACCGAACTGCATCGAATTTCATACTATTCCTAAAGCTTAGATTATGCCTTCTTACCGCCTTTTTCACTGTCATAATGTGAGGCATCAAACTGAGCATCATCATTTGGTAGTTGAACGCTAGCAATCACAAGGTGATTTTGCTCATCTGAAGTGTGTGTCCCAAGAACCAGCCTGTGCACACTGTAGTCTTTTCCTTCAGGTCTGTAAAAAGGGACCAACAAAACATAAGTAGGTCAAACATCCTTTTCTTGCTGTGTTTTACTGGAGGTGAATCTGCCACCTACCTGGAAACATCCGGCAGCCACTGGGCAGTGAGACTGGGCCACTCAAGGGCGTGAGTCATGACCAGGTCATAGAGAAAAGGGGTGTTCTTTTTCCAGATCTTGTACTCCTCATTGATTACCCTCTCCTCCACAGCATCATCAAACGCAGCTGTGGGTAGAGCAAAACTGATTTAGACAGCATAATTGAATGAAGCGAAGTTTGACTACGCATTACTTTTAAATCATCTCAATGCATCAAATAATTAACAACAACAATATGAGGAAGTTGGACACGGTGCAGTTAATTCACATTTTGGTGGTACAGAAGCGAGACAGCACCTTACTTGCTCGCAGTGGGGTCTTTTAAGCTAACATAATAAATGCTGCAACAGTAAGTTAACTAAATGCAAAAGTGCGACTCAATAATGAACTAGACTGTTAGTGCAAGCCAAGACTAGACATGGAATAAAATGTTTCCTCTCATTAGTAAATTCAACCCGGCTTATTTAGCACTCTCGTGGCAGCTAACACTACAGCAGCTAACAGCTAGCTCGCTCGTTTGTAACAATGAGCTGAGATGCGGGCAAACGCGCCAACACCGGTCAAACTAGTCTCACAGTTTCCATATTTTGGGCTAAGACAAACCCGGTTTCTTCTAATGAATTAGGAGCGCCATCTGCCTTACCTTCTTTGTCCGCCATCATGTTTCTTGTTTAACCGCTAATACTTATACACAAAAATGCGTATTTTATGGGAGAGCGCTTTGAAGGCTGCACGAGCGCTTGCAATGGCGCCAACTCCGTAGAAGACGATCAGCCAATCGCTGTAGAGTAAACTAAACCGGAAGTGCGTCACCACTTGAGTGTCCCGCCCACCGACCAGAGTGAAACCGAGAAAGCCTCAGCCTGTTCAACACGACGTGCCCAAACTTCTTATCCGGCAAACTATTTGAAGGCTTCACGATTTGTGGCCGAAATGGACGACCGCAAGCTAGACCTGACGGAGGCCCAGGAAAAAAACAAATCTAAATACCCGCCAATCGTCAAGAAATATGAATGTAAGTGATAGTTTAAGAGCTAGCTTTAAGTATTGCTAGAGGCTAGATACACACATTGACAGTATCGACACCACGGTTGTAATAGTACAGTGTTGGGTCGATATCATTATGATATCATTATTATTTTACAAATGTCTGTCTATTTGCGGTTTTGTCTATTATTTTTACAGGTATTGTATTTATCTATTGTTTACAAACTATGGGAATACGGCAAGTGAGTTTGAGACACGGGAAGGCTCTGGGGAAATAATCCATCCATCCATTTTTCTACCGCTTATTCCCTTTTGGGGTCACGGGGGGCGCTGGCGCCTATCTCAGCTAGTGTGTGAATGTGAGTGTGAATGTTGTCTGTCTATCTGTGTTGGCCCTGCGATGAGGTGGCGACTTGTCCAGGGTGTACCCTGCCTTCTGGGGAAATAAATGCAAAGTAATTTAATTAGAGTCTTTAGTTATTTTGCCGTTTCTTGGATTGAGAATATAATAGAATAGAATGGACTTTATTGTCATTATATTTGCATATAACGAGATTAAGGACTCCAATTTAAGGTTTTGATTGATTGAAACTTTTATTAGTAGATTGCACAGTACAGTACATATTCCGTACAATAGACCACTAAATGGTGACACCCAAATAAGTTTTTCAACTTCTTTAAGTCGGGGTCCACGTTAATCAATTCATGGTACATTTTATTAATGCATAGTACAAACCCCGTTTCCATATAGTTGGGAAATTGTGTTGGCTGTAAATATAAACAGAATACAATGATTTGCAAATCATTTTCAACCCATATTCAATTGAATATGCTACAAAGACAACATATTTTAAGTTAAAACTGATAAACATTTTTTTTTTTTTTTGCAAATCATTAGCTTTAGAATTTGATTCTTAGCAACACGTGACAAAGAAGCTGGGAAAGGTGGCAATAAATACTGATAAAGTTGAGGAATGCTAATCAAACACTTATTTGGAACATCCCACAGTTGAGCAGGCTAATTGGGAACAGGTGGGTGCTATGTGGCGCAATGGAAGAGTGGCCGTGCGCAACCCGAGGGTCCCTGGTTCAATCCCCACCGAGTACCAACCTCGTCACGTCCGTTGTGTCCTGAGCAAGACACTTCACCCTTGCTCCTGATGGGTACTGGTTAGCGCCTTGCATGGCAGCTCCCTCCATCAGTGTGTGAATGTGTGTGTGAATGGGTAAATGTGGAAGTAGTGTCAAAGCGCTTTGAGTACCTTGTAGGTAGAAAAGCGCTATACAAGTACAACCCATTTATTTATTTATTTATGATTGGGTATAAAGCAGCTTCCATGAAATGCTAAGTAATTCATAAACAAGGATGGGGCGAGAGTCACTAATTTGTAAGCAAATTGTCGAACAGTTTTAGAACAACATTTCTCAACGAGTTATTGCAAGGAATTTAGGGATTTTACCATCTACGGTTCGTAAAATCATCAAAAGGTTCAGAGAATCTGGAGAAATCACTGCATGTAAGCGATGATATTACGGAGCTTTGATCCCTCAGGCGGTACTGCATCAAAAACCGACATCAGTGTGTAAAGGATATCACCTCATTGGCTCAGGAACACTTCATAAAACCACTGTCAGTAACTACAGTTGGTCGCTACATCTATAAGTGCAAGTTAAAACTCTACTATGCAAAGCGAAAGCCATTAATCAACAACACCCAGGAACGCCGCCGGCTTCGCTGGGCCTGAACTCATCTAAGATGGACTGATGCAAAGTGGTAAAGTGTTCTGTGGTCTGACGAGTCCACATTTCAAATTATATTTGGAAACTGTGGACGTGGTGTCCTCCGGAACAAAGAGGAAAATAACCATCCGGATTGTTGTAGGCGCAAAGTTCAAAAGCCAGCAACTGTGATGGTATGGGGGTGTATTAGTGCCCAAGGCATGGGTAACTTACACATCTGTGAAGGCACCATTAATGCTGAATGGTCAATACAGGTTTTGGAGCAACATATGTTGTCATCCAAGCAACATTATTATGGACGCCCCTGCTTATTTCAGCAAAACATTGCCAAGCCACATGTTACAACAGCCTGGCTTCGTAGTAAAAGAGTGCGGGTACTTTCCTGGCCCGCCTGCAGTCCAGACATGTCTCCCATCGAAAATGTGTGGCGCATTATGAAGCGTAAAATACGACAGCAGAGACCCCAGACTGTTGAAAGACTAAAGCTCTACATAAAACAAGAATGGGAAAGAATTCCACTTTCAAAGCTTCAACAATTAGTTTCCTCATTTCCCAAATGTTTATTGAGTGTTGTTAAAAGAAAATGTGGTGTAACACAGTGGTGAACATGCCCTTTCCCAACTACTTTGGCACGTGTTGCAGCCATGAGTTGTTAATTATTATAAGTTAATTATTATTTGAAAAAAAATAAAGTCTATGAGTTTGAACATCAAATATTTTGTCTTTGTAGTGCATTCAATTGAATATGGGTTGAAAAGGATTCGCAAATCATTGTATTCCTTTTATATTTACATATAACACAATTTCCCAACTCATATGGAAACGGGGTTTGTACTATCAGCATAATGCAGTCATCACACAAGTTAATCATCAGAGTTTATACATTCGGGGAGTGGAATGCGGAGGGGTGGTAGGTTTGGTTGATATCAGCACTTCAGTCATCAACAATTGCATCATCTGAGAAATGGACATTGAAACAGTGTATGTCTGACTTCGTAGGATATGTACAGCAAGTAGTGGACACAGAGAGATATGAAAGCATAATAACAAGTATATACATTTGATTATTTACAATCCGGGGAGGTGGGATGTGGAGTGGGGAGGATGTTAGTTTAGGGTTCAAGTTGCCTGGTGCGGCAGTGGGAACAAATATGGGGTAAAAAATAAATTACACAAGAGGTTATAAAGAAAAAACTAACAATTGAAATAGACTACTATCCAATTAAAATAATAAGCAATCCTGTACAATACACAAAACACTATAGAAATACAAAATACTGTACAATATACAGAACAAGACAAGAGTACCGGAGTAATTAATAACAATCAGTGTCGGACGTATTGCACTCGAAGGGTAATATTACACAGTAGGGTATTAGGGTAGGATATTGTTTAGGGGTGAATTATTATTATAAGTTAGAGTTCAACATGGTATCAGATTGTATCAGACCAGGACCACAAGACTTAGAATTGTTGTTTCATTTTGCATTTAGAAACTTAATTACCGGAACAGATTTCCAGTTTTCAGTAACTAATATAATCTTCAAATCTTATCACCATGTGTTTGTTTGTTACAGACTTGGATCATACAGCAGATGTACAGTGAGTGTTTCATGGATGGCAAAATTACCAGCTGATCTGACTTGTTTTGGTGACAAACTCAGTCATGTATATGTAAAAGGGGAACAACATTTTGGGGAAATTTGACCATCATTCACAATTGTCACGTGAGACAAAAACACATGTGTTTTGTTTTTTTTATATGCATTCTAAACTGTAAAGAAACATGAAAAAAGTAGGCTAATGATGGAGGTAACAAGATTTAGGTTTATTTAGGTTTATTGGTCTCCGTTGGGGAAATTCATTTTCACTGCCGTACATTTAAACATATAGACATTACACATCACAAAACAAAAATTACAAAAACACATCATACATGACCAACACATTTACAGGCTTTATCAGACGGGTCGGCTGGGCCTGCTGTTAAGGGCGGCTATACTGTAGCTGCAGGGATAAGGCTTTTCCTGAGGCGGGCCCTCCGGAATAGATGGTTCTGTACCTGCGCCCTGATGGTAGTGGGATTATGTATTTGTGTAATGGGTGACTGATATCCTGGACTATTGTGTTTGCCAGTCGAGTGATGGACCTGTGGTTTAAGTCTGAAATGTTGGGTGTGGGTAAGCCGATGATTTTAGCTGCTATGTTTGTAATGTGTGTGAGTTTGGTCCGGTTGGTTACAGAAAGCATGGTGAAAAAACATGTGGAACAGTACAGAAGGATGGGTTGAGCAATGCTTTGGTACAGTAATAACAGGAGGTGAGGTGCAACATATAGTCCTTTTAAGTTTTCGGATGGCTGACAGTCTTTGTTGACTTCTTTTTGATTTTGATTTGGTCTATTCTGCGCTCTAAAAACATCTAAAAATCTTCAAAGTTTTATATACACACTGTAAGTATATGTGTAATGTAGTAACAAGAAAATTCATAATAACATGTAATACATATGTATTTTGGTCATTTTAGACACAGACGCATCACAAAGTTTGCTATTTCTTTCAACAACAACTACTTCTACTACTCGTGGCAGGTTTCATGAAAGAAAACAATTACCACATTGGGACAAATTATGATCCAAATCCTTATTTTTATCAGCCTGAATATACGGAGGACCCCAAAAGGCACAAGATGTAGAAAATAAATGAATGGATGTGCAACAAGTTTTAAAAGTTGAGTGGTAAACAGACCCAGCAAGCAGCACAATGCTGAACAAGAAATAGGAAACTATGTACTTAAAACAATCACTTACTGTATGATGTCTGCTGTCTGTGAGAATGCCGACTGGTGGGATGTTCGTAACTTCCTGTTTGGACATAGAATTAATAATAATCTTCACACAGGTGAGAAAAAAAGAAGAGGCGCAAGCAAGCATCTTAAGTCTTTCCCGCCATCTCCGGGTCTAAGTTGAATGTCAAAGTTGACCATCTTCTCGGTTTATGACCAGAACTTTCTACTGTACAAGTGAGATGCATGATTTATAATCCAGAATTAACTTTTACCAACTTCGAGGCTGTGCAGCAGCTCACCGGCTTAGTACGTCATTAGCTGCATAAGCAAATTTCCTCTCTGTGATCACGGCGCCGTTAGTTCCTTGGCCTTTGCGCCTATAATAACAATAGCACTCATACTTGGTTAATATTCAGGTCATGAGATGTAAGTGGAGTATTGTTGGCTGTTTTTGGATCTGTTTTAACAGGTTTTTATGGGCGTAGTAGACTATTCCCATTAGCTTCTTTGATAGTCACGTTGTATATTACAAAATAGAATGCATAAAAAAAAGAAAAAACATGTGTTCTTGTCTCTCATAGGGGCTGTGAATGATAGGCAAAATTCCAAAAAAGTTCAGTTCCATTTATGTTAAAATGTGATCCACCTTTTAAGAATCCACTCATGGGGAGGATCTCTGGAGGAAGCCTTTGAGCAATGTGCCATGGGAATGTTTGGCTACATGACAGACACGGAAACAGTTGAACCGATTGATACTGTTAAAATTGAGTCAGAAGGTAACCGCGCAAATACAGTTTTCTGATCACAATGATTTATCCTCTACAAATATTAATACCATCTTCCTGCTGTATTTAGGGGATGACATGGAATCTCTGCTCTTCCATTTCCTTGATGATTGGCTGTACAAGTTCAGTGCAGAAATATTCTTTATTCCTCGGGTGAGTAGTCAGACATTGCTTAAAAGGGCGCTTGCCATGGAGTGAATTTATACATACAAAAATCATGGCTGTCTTCTTATCCACAAGTTGTAGTAGAAATAAATTGGTAATCACTTTCCTCCTCTGTTTTTTTCAAAGTATTTTTATTTTCAGTTTTCTTTATAATTGAAACAACAGATAAACATATACATATATAACAATACAATCAATGAATGAATAAATAAATAAAATATGAAAATAAAAATAATAAATAAATAAGGTTTTTACATAAATTATAACATGTAAAAACAAAATACACACAAAGAGGCTTAACATATCAGTTGAATGTCCACTTTCATCAATGATGTCAAGACAGATACTTCTTGGGGGGGTTGACTACAGTTTCGGGTATTTCAAGATCGGTCTCCACACACCACATGATTTCTGTAAGTTATCAGATGTCAGTTTTGTAAGTTACCATATCTTAGTTTTTCAATTTGTAGAATTCCCACTCACTCCCTCAACCAGGCTTCAAACTTAGTAATCACTTTCTTCTAATTGCATAATGGAAAGGCCACAGACTTTTAAAGCACATCATCTGTTGGCCAGGTATTTTTTGAGTTAGTGTCATAATGTGCAGACACATACACCACATTGTTGTATGTGTCATCAAATACTGCAGTGCATGATTTATTGTTTTCTTCTAACAGGAAGTTAAAGTTTTGCACATAGACAGAATGAACTTTAAGATTCGTTCCCTCGGGTAAGTATTTTGAGCCCCTCAGTAAAATAAGACCTATAAGTAAAAACAAAATGCATTCTCTCAAATCCTATCTTCCTCATCTTGTACTTTTTTGTGGTGTGTGTGTTTGTGTTAAAGGTGGGGGGAAGAATTCTCACTGGCAAAGCATCCACAGGTAAGAATCCTGCTTGACAGTTGGTAAAAGGAAAATTACAAAATGAAAGAAATCATACAGTATGACTGTGTTTGTCATTCTAGGGTACAGAAGTGAAAGCCATTACATACTCAGCAATGCAAATCTACGACAATGAAAAACCTGAGATATTTGCAATTGTTGATATCTGATACCTGAAAAATTTTCATCACGTGTTGGTTCGTTGGGACTGCAATACTTTTTAGCCATATTAAATGGCATTATCTTTACGTAAGAAATGACAGATCTGAATTGTAACTTAATGTTTGCTTCTAAATTCTGTGGCAGATTAATTATTTATCATGAATGCTTCAACAAAAACAAAAAAAATAACTAAATCATGATCTGATCTTTTTGAAACATATTACTATTCAAAGGGAACTGCACAAGTTTGGAATTTTCACAATCATAATGAGTGACAAGAACACACGTTTGTTTTCTTTTTTTAGGATTCTAAAGATGAGAAAAATGCGGCTAATGAGAGTCACTGTTGAAGCCTTCAAAGCCCTCTAAAAAAACCTTCAAAACCCTCCATTAATGTTTTATATACACACTGCAAGTCTATGTATACTGTAGTAACAAACACGTTCATAACAATATGTGTAATATGTACAATATTTACTGTATTTTTGTCATTTTAATCATTGCTGGAACTTCTTTCCTCAGCGCACTTATTTCTGTTTCCATAGTAGCTCACTTCTGACTTCTGGCTACAAATGTCTGTGTTGTCATCATGGTAATAGAAGAGAAAGATTGCTATTTTTGACAAATGAGGATTCACAACCTTATCTATCTGAGGCTGACTATACAGAGGATGAATTGCTGCTGATAGAAGCAAACACGAAGGAAGGGTGAAACTGAGCAGACAGAAGCCGAGAGAGTATGGTCGGCGTGACTAGTTCACGGTGTTGATTTGGAACTTGGAGCCAAGCTATGCTGACATAAGTAGAGTTCTTACCTCGAAATAAACCAGGAAAAACGTCCCTGGGCAGCTAGACCAAACAAACAACTGTCCGTCAAGTGAGTCATTATAATGATCATCAAGCTTGTTATTACAACTACAGTACACATGCTGTCGATCTAGCTGTGTACAAACAAAACAGGAAATGTGGGCTAATACTTTATAGATCATGCAATATGATGTTTCATGTGTTTCAGTCAGTACAGATCGGTGTAATATGTCATTGTGTTCTGCATTACAAACTCAAAAGGTATTCAGCTACTGTGTAAAAGATAGCTTACCTCTAGCCGCAGCTAGCTTGCATGCTGTCCAAGCGATGTGTTACTATCCTACAATAACAATCTCCCTACAGCTTGGTTATACAGGTTGCGAAACGTAAATTAAGTATTTTTGGTGGTTTCTTGATGCATTTTTAAAGTGATTAAGAAGTAGATATGATGGCTCCAATTAGCTGCATTGTTAGCCACCTTGAACGAGCCGATTACTACCATTTAGAATACAAAAACTCTTGTCATAATGATTGTGACGGATCGGCAAAATTAAAAAAAAAAAAAAGTGCAGTTCCCTTTCAGGGATGTGAATTACACTAGTAATCAAAAAATTGTGGACTGTCTTAGGTTAACCAACTTCGAACTGTTTATTTTTTTTGTACCTCAATTGTTTTTAATAATCTTTAATAACCTTTAAGATATGGAAATATATTGTTTTTGTGGTTTACACTGCTGAAAAAATAAATATACATATCTACAAATCTGTTCTTGATTTTTAGAGGGAGTAGTCATATGTGATTTTTTGTTTCAACATAGGTTTTTGAGAAGTACTGAATTGAATTGTGACATTAACATGCCATATTAGTTAAGCATTAAATACATCAATGTATTCTAAAGGCACATTAAACCCCAACCAAAGTGGTCATCATGGTACTTTGGCAATTAAGTAGTCCAGTAACTGTAAATAGGCTACACAAACCCTTACATTCTTAAAGATACACTGGCTGTTGCTGCATGCTTTAAAAATTGTTGTCTTTTGCGTCTAATTTTCCACATATTTATCATAACTATAGTTATCTAACAAGAGTAATCATCACATTAATCTACAATGTAAAATGTGGTTGTAGTTGTAGACGAAATAATCCCCTACAATATTTTAAATGTTTCAATATTTCCAAGTAGCTGTATCACTCAAATGGATACATTTATTTGCCATAGGATGCAATTAGATTACTCAAAAATGTTCATAGCTACAACATTAAAAACCTGTTTGCTAGTTTCTAAATACATTTTTCAACATAAAAGCCCTATAGATATGAAACAACTTTTAAATCACCTTTACACTCTCATTCCAATACAGTAACACTGTCTGAGGTTGAGCCAATCATGAGTCATACCGAACAGCGTGATCTGATTGGTTTGGTTATCTTGTGGCCAATACTACTGTAGTATTGATTTTCTTTTTCATTTAGCGGTTTCTTATGGTTTAAAAAAATACATTTAGGGAAAATATGTCGTAGAATATGCTTTAAAAAAGCAAAAATATTTGCAATGTGGTGAAACTGCAATATTTGATGTGACGTGACGACTGTATGGCGAAAAATATTTGTTTTATGGGATGCAATATGTGTGCTAAATGTCTGTATATAGTGTCTTACTTATTTGTTTTGTCTTTTCTACTTTTATTGTACTACTCCTTTTTACTTTCTGTCCTGGCTATACTGTAGACCAGAGGCATCAAACTGGTTTTCTTGGAGGGCCACATCACAGTTATTAGTCAATAAATCAATAAATCAAAGTTTGCTTGTGTAGCTCTTAATCATGAACATCCTCTGCTCAGATCCCACATCAGGGCAAGGAAAAACTCAACCCAATGGGAACAACGAGAAACTCTGTAAGGGAACGCAGATGTTGGGATACCTTGGGTGACTGGTGCAATGGATGCAGAGTGGATACAGTTAATAATGTAAGAGTCCAGTCCATAGTGGGGCCAGGGTGGATCCTCTTGCGTGTAGACACACAGAGATTTCACCGACTGATGCATTTTTAACTGTAAAATCTTTTATTTTTAAAATATACAATTTAATTGATAATTTGCTTTGAAATCATAAATCCAATCCGATTTTTATTTTAACTGGAAATATGTAATGTATGACAACATCATACTTGTTACATTAGAAAACACGAAACTAATGTTGCTCATAATTAAATAACGTGGAATTAAAATGTATGCAATTGCATGCAGTACATTTCAATACAAACGAAAAGAACAAATACATTTCTTCAGATAAAATAAAGTAATTCATTGATGCCTTTTTTTAGGCTTTTCGCTGGCAATGTTAAAATTTGTTTAGACGTTCATACTGTGGTGGAGTAAATACGTGTAAATGGTAAATGGTTGTACTTCCATTGCGCTTTTCTAACCCCTTTTAAAGCGCTTTGACAGTATTTCCACATTCACACACTGTGTAATCAATCTATCATACCGAATATACACTAAGTCATCCGAGCAAAACATCCACATCTTAGCTTTCTTAATTTTAGGTATTCTATCAGTAGATTTTTTGTCTGTTTGGTGGGTTTAATCTTGCGAAACTGGGGCTGTGACGTGCCCGTTACGTCACGTCCAGCTCCCGCCTTTCTTCTCGCTCAAATACAGCTGCGCCATTTCGCCTTTGTCCATTGAGGAGAGGCAACGGCTTGCAGTGGACGCTCCAGCGAAGTATCTACACGCTGTTGCCGAGAACGAACAATTATATTATCATTATCATCATTTGAGCTTGATTTTTATCCCGTAATAACCAAGCGAAGCAAGCGACGCTTCATTTGCTAAATTATATCGTGTTTTCTGGTTGTGATCGAAGCTATTGCTAACAAAGAAGGCCTAACCCAGTCCGCCATTGCGTCGAGCACCCAGCAGAAGAAAAGCAAAATGGAAGACAGTAAATACCTTCCCGAACTCCTTGCCGAGAAAGACAGCCTGGATTCGTCCTTCACACACGCCATGAAACTTATTTCTGCAGGTAAATTGTTTCGTTTACCGTGTATTCTTACGGCGCCAAAAACTAATGGCCGGCTTTGGGCCCTCTGCTTTAATCGCTCGGCTGCAGAGAACAATGGCGAGTTAAACACGTGGTTTAACGATGTAGGTCAACCTCATGCTATTTCGTCGTCCTATATATATTAGGTTTTTGTTTCCATATTTAACTACTTAACACCCATTATCTATGTTTTTATTTCAATTGTGAAATTCAATAATGTGGACGATGTTATTTCATTTTCGAAGAGGTACATGCAGATAATTAATTTGTTTTATTATTCTGCAGAGATCGACAGGATCCAGACAGGAGGCCCAAAGAAAGAGCCTGAGAAAGAGTCCTACTTGGATATATTTGCCACAAAGACTCACAAGCTCAAAGAACGAGTACTCATTCCATCCAAGCAGTTTCCCAGGGTGAGAACAGAATTTTCTTTCACATCAATTTAGCTGACGTTGATTTCAATATTATTTGTATGTTTTTCTGCTTTTGGTTTCAACAATTCATAATTTTGTTGTACATTCATATATCTGCATGAGTAAACTGATACTGGTGCGTTAGGAGAATAGATCGTTAAGGTGTGCTGATCTTTCCATGTTTCTTTTCACCCTCAAAAGGTCAATTTTGTTGGTAAGCTTTTGGGACCCCAGGGCAGTACAATCAAGAGGCTCCAGGAAGAGACTGGTGCAAAGATTTCAGTTTTGGGAAAGGGATCCATGAGAGATAAGTCTAAGGTAAGTGTTATGTTTCTAAATAAACATGTGATTTACTAGAATTCCCTCACAATTTGAATTTCCCTTTTTAGGAGGAAGAACTGCGAAATGGTGGTGAGGCTAAATACGCTCACCTTTCTATGGAGTTGCATGTTTTCATTGAGGTGATGGCACCTATCCCAGAAGCATACCTCAGAATGGCTCATGCTATGGATGAGGTCAAGAAATTCCTTATCCCAGTATGTCAATCACACTTCATTGTAAGTTGTCTACTTTGATATCTATGATGCTTGAACAAGTTTTTGTGTTTAGGAACCCGGTGAGTATGACCCATACATGGACCCCCACTTCCTCAACGGATCACAGGATGGTTCAGGCAGGGGCCGTGGTGGGCACCCAAGAGGGCGTGGAGTACCACCAGGACCAAGGTAGGACACACAGGCTATTAGGTCACTGTAGTCCAGGGGTCACCAACCTTTTTGAAACCAAGAGCTACTTCTTGGGTACAGATTTATGCGAAGGGCTACCAGTTTGATACACACTAAAATAAATTGCCAGAAACAGCCAATTTGCTCAATTTCCCCAAATAAATAAATAGATATATATATGTACATTTTTTTTCCTTTTATGTATGTTTTTTTGTAGAGAATAAATGATAAAAAGACTTAATTGAACAGTTTAAAAGAGGACAAAACAGGAAAAACATTTAAAATACATTTTGAAACATAGTTTATCTTCAATTTCGACTCTTTAAAATTCATAATTCAACAGAAAAAAAGAGGAAAAACTAGATAATTAGAATATTTTTGAAAAAATAAAAATGTATGGAACATCATTAGTAATTTTTCCTGATTCAGATTCATTTTAGAATTTTGATGACGTGTTAAATACGTTAAAATCCAATCTGCATTTGTTAGAATATATAACAAAATGCATTATTTCATCTAGATTTTCCAGAACAAAAATTTTAAGACATTCAAAAGACTTTGAAATAGGATTTAAATCTGATTCTAAAGATTTTCTGAATTTGCCAGAATAATTTTTTTGAATTTTAATCATAAAAAGTAAAGAAATATTTCACTAATATTCTTCGTCGAAAAAAGAGAAGCCAAAATGAAGAATTAAATTAAAATGTATTTATTATTCTTTACAATAAAATAAAAAAATACTTGAACATTAATTTCAACTGTCAGGAAAGAAGGGAATTTAAAAGGTAAAAAGGTATGTGTTTGAAAATCCTAACATAATTTTTAAGGTTGTATTTTTTTCTCTAAAATTGTCTTTCTGAAAGTTATAAGAAGCAAAGTAAAAAATGAATTTATTTAAACAACAACCAAGTCTTTTAAAATATGTTTTGGAATTTTTAAATTCTATTTGAGTTTTGTCTCTCTTAGAATAAAACATGTCTAGCAAAGCGAGACCAGCTTGCTAGTAAGTGCTGCTATTTTTAGAACAGGCCAGCGGGCTACTCATCTGGTCCTTACTGGCTACCTGGTGCCCGCTGGCCCCGCGTTGGTGACCCCTGCTGTAGTCTGTGCTTTTAAGATATGCTTGGCATTGCTAACAAGCTCCTTATTTATTACTTTTAGGGGCCGTGGAATGCCTCGCGGTGGTCCTCGTGGAGCTATGCGTGGTGGAGCCCCACGTGGCGCAATGGGTCGGGGTAATGGCAGAGGTGCGCCATCCGGTAGGGGTGGACCAGTCAATGCTTCTGGTAGGGGTGCTTCTGCTTCCCGCTCCAGACCCCCTTCAGGTGGGGCACCAAGGATGCTTCCCTCTTCTGCCCTTTCCCACCAGCAAGTTCCCCCTTCAGGGGCTCAACCCAAACCTGAGTCCTATGAAGAATATGTAAGCTGTTAACACAGATTTCTTATTTTAGATCTCAATAAATGTGGTTATTCAAACGCAAGGCTTGCCATCTTTTTGCCATGATAATGTACTCAGTGATTTATCTTCCTTCCAGCCTGCTTATGAGGATTCATATGCAGAGCCAGCCTATGAGGGGTATGACAGTTATTATAGCCAGCAGCCTGTGCCAGCGTAAGTGAAGATTCAAATACACAGCATACACCCACAGTACTGAAAACAAGCAGTTTGCTCACGTTTGAAATCTCTTTTTCAGGGATACAGAATATTATGACTACGGGCATGGAGAACCGCAAGAACCCTCTTATGATCAATATGGTGAGCCTTCAACTCTCCCAATGTTTAAGTACAATTTGCCCCTTTCACTAATGTCTTTATTGAACCCCCTACTCCCCTTTCTTCCCTTTTTTTAAAGCTCAAGATGACTGGGATAACTCTTGGTCCGGTGGTGCAGCTGGAGGCAAGGCTGCTCCAGCCAGGCAGAATAAAGGGAACTATAGAGAGCATCCCTATGGAAGATACTGAGCGGCTACTGGTAGAGAGTTGCTATAGCAACTGTCTTCGATTGTAACCCACTTAACGTTTCAAAAGTAATTTCCTTCTCGTTTTCCTCTTTTTATAGTTCATTTTATTTTTTAAACTTGGTACACATTTTGTTGGCTGTCACAGTTCTTGGGGTTAAGAGTTAATGTCTTTAACCATATTTCTATTTAGTAACTGTTACAATAGAGTAGTAAACAGTGGAGGTCCAGCGTGACGTAAACCTAAGGCATTCATATTTTAACGATATTTGATGGTTATTTTTTAATTGTACCAGAAATGTTAAATCTGGCGAGGAAAAAAATAAATCTGACTGTGATAGACAGATTTTCTTGCAAACTTAAATTAGCCTGGTTTGAGTAAGATACAAAATGTTTGTGGTGCAACACAAATGCATACAACTGTAATCTTTTATCGAATGATAGCTTCCTGATGTTATACTAATACATCCAACAAAGAAAAATGCCTGATACTTTGTCCTACCAGTACTTGCAAAACAAAAGCCCACTAGGTCCCAGTGTGTGTATGGGAGGCTGCAGCCACCTCAATATTTTGTACATAATGTAGGACAGTTTGTTTCAAGCCGCACTAAAATGCATAATTGTGTACTTCTGGCTAAATAGGATACTAAATATACCCCAAATGTCTTCTCTGCATTGCGTTTTTCAATAAAGTTTGTAGTTTCAGTTAAAATGAGATAAAAGTGGTATTTTGCTTTTGTTGTACCAAAAAGGATTTTCGTTGGTGTACCAGTGTATTTGACACTGACTAAGCTATGTATACTGTGTACTTTTTTTTTTTTTTTTTTCCTTAAAAACCAAAACAAAAAATGTTGACATTGAGCTTAGTTTGGTTTTTCAAAATTTTCTAAACTACACTTGTAATGTCACCTACAAAAATAAAGCTCATCATTCCACAAGTAATGGTCTGCCAAATATACAATGAACTTGCTATATTGCTTGAATATGTATTGTCAACCAACTCTCAAAGGCAACATATTTTCAGCTACTTGCAGTAACTGAATCTCAACAGTATTCCAAATCAAGCTTGCAGGGGTCTTACTTGACTTTGCTTCAAAGTCATGCTGGCTGCTTTTTATAAAAGAAACAAAACGCAGAGGGGAGGATTCTAAAAGCCAAAAGATCGCCACAAAGAAGGTAAAACTAACCAACACTCATTTAATAGATATTGTTTTATTTTATGTGCAACGCATAAGGAAATGCAATGTCATCAAAACATCAAAAACCATTGGAAGTGCAAAATTTGCTATCTGTAGCTATGCCGAGCAAAATAAGCCGTACAAAACGATCAGAAATGGTTGTGATGCAACTCAATAAAACCTGGTCTAAATTTATTAAATACCTTGTTTTGCCAACATTATCTGCATATCATTTAATGTTATAGTAATACTGTTCTGGGAAAAACTTTTGAGTTGCATGAATCTTAAGTAGCATCATACTTTGCATGTTTGCTAATGGGAATTTTGTTAAGTGCATGCTTGTGCAGAGTGAGTTCGAGAGCTCATTGATATTTCTTTGTAGGTTGACAGGGAATTGTCTCATGATGCAATGACTTCCCAAATCTCCAAGACTTAAGGTCAGTTGAAAGGACATTTTCAATAACACTTCTAAGATTCCTAGTTTCTGACACTATCTTTAAATCTCTCTACAGATCCTAATGAGTGTCTTGGGAAAGAGGGGGAGGCTTTCTGTCACCACTGCCTCCAAGATGTTTAC
This sequence comes from Nerophis ophidion, assembly GCF_033978795.1. Lineage (NCBI taxonomy): Eukaryota > Metazoa > Chordata > Actinopteri > Syngnathiformes > Syngnathidae > Nerophis > Nerophis ophidion. The sequence continues at coordinate 49,644,558 of NC_084613.1, forward strand.
TGAGCACACTGCTCTTCTGATTTATTTTCCTCTATGAGGAAGTGTTTCATAATAAAACCCTTTTTGGGAGTGGAAATTCAGATTTGCCGCTTGTTTTATGATCATGTAAATAAAGTGTAAGGAGCATACAGTTAATGACCAGTCTCCCAGATGAGTGTCCACGCAAGATCTATAAATCTGGAATGCAAACCTTTAGATACTAGTGCCAATACAGTGTATTTCGCACTCCTACATGTACCAAGCTTTCCGTGGGTCATTAAAAATCTAATGCCATGATGGATTTCACGAAAATGAGTGCTATAAAAATCATTAACCACTATGGGAGCCGTTAAAAAAATGGGACACTTTGTACGAATCAAACCTCCAGACCCAGTTTTTCCAAATGTGGCGGGAAAACTGCATTTCGAGATAGTCTATACTCAAAATGCAATTGTTGCTGACAAAATAAGTCCCGTTTTATTTTGATGATTTGGGATAATTAGGTTGCCCACCTTCCAACAGCAATAGTACACAATGCTCCGACATTAACTATGATTATTGCGCTTGACGGGGCTGCTCGCATGGTGATTCTGTTGTAAGCATTTCACCAATCTCACGCACTTTGCAAATTTGGGCGCATTCTACCAGCAAAACAGTCTCCCAACACTGTGTAGATGGCATCAAGGCCTATTTATCCAAGTGTGAGGGTTGGGAAATGAAGGTGTTTGTGAGGGAAGTGTGGATTCAGGCCGGGTGGCCTATTTCAAGTTCCAGGTAACCCTACATTATATTTTATAAATAGTAAACCAAGTTGTGGTAGTAGTTTAGTCAGTAGTTTAGTCGTGGGTATACCCTGTATAGTGAATAATCCAATAAATATTTGATTTGACATTCAATTTGCCGTTGCGCATTTTGCAAATTGCGCCCATTGGTATTGTGCTTACAATACATCTAATGATTGCATCAGCGCTTCATTTGGCCACAGTTAACTTTTCAACAATTCAACATTGTCAAAAGCTTATCTTTTTTTCTCTGTACAGCCAATTGTATGCTTTTGACCATATTATACCGATATGCAGTTGGACATGGGCATTGATTGTGTTTTAAGTTTCATTTAAAGCATTACATTCGATTTACTGATGCCTGTATCCCTCACCCTTATGTAATACATAATGCATGTTTATTACAATATTGTTTTTGTTGTCCCTTATTGCTGTTGTATTGTTGGTACTGGATTATATTTCATTTATTTCTTCCTCTTTTTATTGCCTTTAAGAGTGGTATAGTTACCGCTTCCTCTTGCAACTGGGCCACAGTGTCAAACAATTCCCCACTGGCGTTCAAAAAAGTCTGCCTAAATCAGTGGTTCTTAACCTGGGTTCGATCGAACCCTAGGCGTTTGGTGAGTCGGCCTTAGGGGTTCGGCGGAGCCTCTGCCACGGAGGTAAAGACACATCCGACTTATCGTGTAAATAAAAACTTCTCCCTATCGCCATAATATGGATACCTCCAAATGTTCCCTCTACTTTTCATCTGATTTGCAGGTTTTTGGATTGCAAAGGAAGTGAATACATTTTTTGAAACAATACAGTTTACACAGTTCAGTACATATTCCGTACAATTGACCACTAAATGGTAACACCCGATTACGTCTTTCATCTTGTTTAAGTCGGGGTCCACGTTAATCATTCATGGTAATGTGAGTAAGGAGTGGAATTTGTTGTGAGTTCATGCACTGTGTTGGTTTTGTTCTTTGAACGAAGTGATGTTCATGCACGTTCATTTTGTGCACCAGTAAAAAAAAACATGACTTTTTCTTGAATATGAAAAAAATCAATCAATCAATCAATGTTTACTTATATAGCCCTAAATCACTAGTGTCTCAAACCACTACGACATCCTCAGTAGGCCCACATAAGGGCAAGGAAAACTCACACCCAGTGGGACATCGGTGACAATGATGACTATGAGAACATGATACTGTGAAAGATCAATCCATAATGGATCCAACACAGTCGCGAGAGTCCAGTCCAAAGCGGATCCAACACAGCAGCGAGAGTCCCGTTACCCCAAAACGTTTTATTTTTCACTAAAGAAGGGTTTGGTGAAACTGGTGGGGTTGTACCTCCAACAAGGTTAAGAACCACTGGTCTAAATCAATATTCCAATGAAAGCAAATGGACGTTTTGTTACAATGTCAATGCAAATACAGCAATTACTTGGACACCTGGGATTGTCGATCAGTGTGCTACATCAATATAATGAATATAGCACAACATAGTTCCAATCAGTTGAAAATTCCATCCATTTCTACCGCTTATTCCCTTTTGGGGTCGCGGGACACGCTAGTGCCTATCTCAGCTACAATTGGGCGGAAGGCTAGGTCCACCCTAGACAAGTCGCCTCCTTATCATCGCAGCAGTTGCAAATTACACCCGAAAAAAAGGTTTGTGTTGTGCTTCCGCTTCCGGGTTCCATTTTTGCGGCACTATCCCTTTAATTAAGACTCCGCCCACAAGTTGCTACCATATCCTCGCTGCCATATCTATCTCTTGTACAATAACAATGAACGTCTTTGGTGATTTCAATGAAAATCACACCTTCAACACATTCATAAGGATTCTGAAACTCTATTGCTTTTAGCTTCAAATTTACCCCGCGAGTCGACATCTAATACACTGTCGCAGGTAAGCTTTCGTTATCTCTTTGAGCAGTTTGATATCTTGGTTGGCAGCAAGCTAGCTCGCCCCACAGACACTTAGCTTAGGCCTCAGATCTTTGTATTTAATCAAGCATGGTCCTGGCGGAAACTGGGCTCCGTTGTTGGAGCACGTTGTATCCTATATGATTCGACATGTTGCTACTTGGCGTTGTGTAGACAGTCTGAATTATTTTCAGTGATGCTCATGCAGCTAGTGCAAAATAGCTTAAGTTTTAAAAGATGCATGTTTAGCACGGATAACTGGCGTATTATGTGCTGAATTTGGCCTTTATTGTCATTTATTGGTCATTTATCATACTGTCGTCATGACATGGCTTAGTGCCAACTTTTGTGCTTTTTTTAGACCACACCTTAGAGTCTAGCAAGAGAGAGAGAGTCCATTTTTTTGTTGCCAATTGTATCATATAAGAGCAATCTGTTTACTAGTGAATTAAGCAGCCCAATTCGCCTTCCCTTCCCTACAAACAGGTCTTCAAGCAAGGAGAGGAATCCCCTAAGGTTTGAGCCGTGGGTGTGTCTGCAATGGCAGGTGGAAGGCGAGGGGCAAACCGCACCACTTACTGCAGACCACCACTAAGCAGTGACCCAGGCTCCGTTAGCAACAGTAACCACTCCACCAGCTCCCCGGTCACAGGGGTACGATCTCGCACAAGGTGAGTTTGGATTGGCCATTTAGTCATGACACTGTAGATAAATGCACATACTGCTCCAAACACACACTCACCATAAAACAGGTAGAATTTTCTATTTTTCCTCATTTGCGAGTGACCAATGAGACTAAGGGCCTGATTTACTATACTAATAAAGTGCGCTTAAAAGCCTACTGAAACCCACTACTACCCACCACGGAGTCTGATAATTTCTACATCAATGATGAAATATTAACATTGCAACACATGCCAATACGGCCTTTTTAGTTTACTAAATTGCAATTTTAAATTTCCCGGGAGTTTCTTCTTGAAAACTTCGCGTAATGACGTGGACGCGTGACGTCACGGACTGTTAGGAAATATGAGCTCTGCACACACACACAGCTAAAAGTCGTCTGCTTTAACTGCATAATTACACAGTATTTTGGAGATCTGTGTTGCTGAATCTTTTGCAATTTGTTCAATTCATATTGGAAAAGTCAAAGTAAAAAGATGGAGTTGGGAAGATTTAGCCTTTAGCCACACAAACACACAGTGATTCCTTATTTAAAATTCCCGGAGGTGAAATTTTACTATGGATCAGAGCGCAGTCAAGTGAACGTGGATCCCGACCGAATGTCAACCAGCAGGTTTCGGTGAGAAAATTGTGGTAAAAAGTCACTTCTTACCGGAGATCAGCTGAGCTTACGCCGTCCATAAAGCTGCCGTCAACTCCCCTGAGACACTGGCGTCAAGACACCCGAGGACACACACCTCCGACTATCAGGTACTGTTAAACTCACTAAACACTAGCAACACAATAGAAAGATAAGGGATTTCCCTGAATTATCCTAGTAAATGTGTCTAAAAACATCTGAATCCGTCCCAATGCAATCGTGTTTAAAAAAATTTTTTTTAATTTTTTTTTCCTAGTCCGTCGCCATCAATATCCTCAAACACAAATCTTTCATCCTCGCCTAAACTAATGGGGAAATTGTCGTTTTCTCGGTCCGAATAGCACTTTTTGTTGGAGGCTCCCATTAAAAACAGTGTGAGGATGTGAGGAGCCATCAACATGTGACGTCATCGTCTGCGACTTCCGGTAGAGGCAGGGCTTTTCTGTTATCGACCAAAAGTTGCGAACTTTATTGTGGATGTTCTCTACTAAATCCTTTCAGCAAAAATATGTCAATATCGCAAAAATATGTCAATATCGCAAAATTATCAAGTATGACACATAGAATGGACCTGCTATCCCCGTTTAAATAAGAAAATCTCATTTCAGTAGGCCTTTAACAGTGTGTGCAATCTATAAAATAGCGTGCACCAGTAGTGGGCATGTTGCGTGTGCAATTGTAAAGTGGTGCAGACCGGCTTATTTAAATAAGGACTTTGTATCACCACAAAGACACTTCCATTTACTGGACATTCAGTTATGTTCCACCTGTGGCATTTTGCTAAGTTTTCAAACATGCAATAGACATGAACTATTTTTTCGAGCATTTCAGGCAAACTCCTGCAGGGCATTTGGAATTAAACTGTTTTTATTTTTTACCACTGAAGGTTTGCTCATTGGAGAGAGGCTGCACTTAACCTGCTCAAAATGCAACACAAATAAATGGTAAAATAAGTTTTTTTCATATAAGAAATATTTTAACATTACAAACCCTTTTTCCATATGAGTTGGGAAATTGTGTTAGATGTAAATATAACTGGAATACAATGATTTGCAAATAATTTTTAACCCATATTCAGTTGAATATGCTACAAAGACAACATATTTGATGTTCAAACTGATAAACTTCTTTTGTTGTTGCAAATAATCATTAACTTTAGAATTTTATGCCATCAACACGTGACAAAGAAGTTGCGAAAGGTGGCAATAAATACCGAGAAAGTTGAGGAATGCTCATCAAACACTTATTTGGACCATCCCACAGGTGTGCAGGCTAATTGACAACATGTGGATGCCATGATTGGGTATAAAAACTGTTTCCCAAAAAATGCTCAGTCTTTAACAAGATAGGATGGGACGAGGTACACCCTTTTGTCCACAACTGCGCGAGCAAATATTTAAACAGTTTAAGAACAATGTTTCTTAAAGTGCAATTGCAAGCAATTTAGAGATTTCAACATCTACGGTCCATAATATCATCAAAATGTTCAGAGAATCTGGAGAAATCATTGAATGACCGTGACCTTCGATCCCTCAGACGGCACTGTATCAAAAACCGACATCAATCTCTAAAGGATATCACCACAGGGGATCATGAACACTTCAGAAAACCACTGTCACTAAATACAGTTGTTCGCTACATCTGTAAGTGCAAGTTAAAGCTATACTATGCAAAGAGAAAGCCATTTATCAATAACATCCAGAAACGCCGCCGGCTTCTCTGGGCCCGAGACCATCTAAGATTGACTGATGCAAAGTGGAAAAGTGTTCTGTGGTGTGACGAGTCCACATTTCAAATTGTTTTTCGAAATATTTGACATTGTGTCATCCGGACCAAAGGGGAAGCGAACCATCCAGACTGTTATCGACGCAAAGTTCAAAAGCCAGCATCTGTGATGGTATGGGGGTGCATTAGTGCCCAAGGCATGGGTAACTTACACATCTGTGAAGGCACCATTAATGCTGAAAGGTACATACAGGTTTTGGAACAACATATGCTGCCATCTAAGCGCCGTCTTTTTCATGGACGCCCCTGCTTATTTCAGCAAGACAATATCAAGCCACATTCAGCACGTGTTACAACAGCGTGGCTATGTAAAAAAAAAAGAGTACGGGTACATTCCTGGCCTTCTGGCTCTACATAAAACAAGAATGGGAAATAATTCCACTTTCAAAGCTTCAACAATTAGTTTCCTCAGTTTCCAAACGTTTATTGAGTGTTGTTAAAAGAAAAGGTGATGTAACACAGTGCTGAACATGCCCTTTCCTAACTACTTTGGCACGTGTTGCAGCCATGAAATTTTGAGTTTGAGTTTATTTCGAACATGCAAGCTTACACGTGATACATCACAATTTCCAGTTTCTCTTTCAAGCATGTTTGAAAAGGAGTAGGAAGAAGCAGAGCTTATTAAAACCTACCCCTTTTCTTTTACCTAACAGTTGCTAAAACTTTTGTTCACTTCCTGTTCTCAATTTATTCACAATATACTCCATAAGTATCACAATGAAAATAAATAAATAAATAATTGGTGAAGTAATTTATATTCCATACGATGAGATAAGTAAGATTATTTTGAGAATGAAAGAATGGACGGATGATTAAATTCAGAATGTTTGAAGAGTTTCTTGAAGTTGATCATATTAGTACATTGTTTGATTGCTTTGCTTAATCCATTCCATAATTGAATTCCAAAACCAGGTATACTGAAGGTCTTAAGTGTTGTACGTGTGTACAAATGTTTTAAATTACAATTTTTTTCTAAGATTGTATTTCTCCTCTTTTGTTGAGAAGAATTGTTGTGTATTCTTGGGTAGCAGGTTATAAATTATTATTTGCAAAAAAAAAAAGTTTGAGTTTGAACATCAAATACCTTGTCTTTGTAGTGCATCTAATTGAATATGGGTTGAAAAGGGTTTGCAAATCATTGTATTCTGTTTTATTTACCTCTAACACAATTTCCCATCTTACAAGAAACGGGTTTTGTATATATTCTATGTGGAAAAAAAATAAGCATTAAAAAATACTAAAGGACACCAAACGCATCAGTTGAATTTGTTTCAATCAGCCATTTAAGTCCTCTATTAGCTATATATATTATAAAATGATGTTGAATAGATTATAAAAAATGGTGTTGTGGAATAGACTAATATATATTTTTTCTGACCGTACAAAATGATGATTCTCGTCTGTGTAGCGTGAACTGTCTGAACGTCCTTCTCACACGCGCTAAAGAAACGCAAAATAGTGCTTTGAAAATAGTGATGAGTGGGAATGAATTGCGTATGGTAACTAATTATATTTATATCGTCTCCTCCCAGTATTGTAGGTGTTTTGATAATCAGCGTATATTTTGCATTATAATGAAGACATAGACGCAAAATGGAGTTTGCGCCTTACTCTGCTCACTTAACAGACACAATCCACCTGGCACGCATTTAGTAGTATAGCTTTGTGTGTGCTATCAAGTTTGCACATGTTTTAGTACATGCAAACTCTTCGTAAATCAGGCCCTAAAGTGTTAAAGAAAAATGTATCTTTTCATTCCAACGCTTCTAATTTTTATATGGGACCTATGATGATTTTCATCTAAATTTAAAACACTTCCCTGTGGATTAAAAAAATACGTATTGGATTTGCTCTGCTGTAAATTTGGCTTCACGGTCACATTTGTAACCCGTTTGCAAGATTCTGGAGATGTTCCTCGATTGCAAATGAAACCAAGCCCCACCTTCCCCAAAAGTATCATTATTTATTTTTTGAAAATGCACTGTTAAAATATATAACCGCTATTTTTCCTTGACAAGGTGTAAAATAAACTTTAAAAAATATATGGACATTAGGTACACGTGCACATTCTGCAGTTGATTAGACGCTGCACAAAAAAGCTGTTTTTACCTGGATTTATATCACTGTATGTGCATCGTAATTACTGTATTTGCATGCCAAAATTAGATGAAAATAATACTTTATCCTACCTTTTTTGTTAGTCTATAGACTGAAGCAAACAGCAAGGGGCTCTATCCCCTCTGACTGAGAGCTTGACCCAAATGGGTCATACTTTGTTTCTTTTTATAAATTTATAACACTTATTTTTGTTTTACATAACATGTAATGTGGGTTCTTTGGGGAAAATCTTGCAAAGCTTTTTTTTTACAGACCGTCTTCCATATGAAGTCTCCTCTCAGGTATAAGTTAGAACTATGCACTACTTTTGGTTAGAAATGGCAACAGCAGAGGATTTTAGCATGCATTTGCAAGTATGAGCCAGTCTTTCCCACAACAAGAAAAATAAGGAACTTATCGACTACAATTTTGGACTACAACTAAAAAAAAACATGGCGGCTCCAGTCAAAGCTCTTCAGATAAACAGCTGACGTAACTAAGGCAAAATATGTCACTTAAATCTCAAATTCCAAGCATCTTGTTTGGAGCAAGTATGGAAGAAAGCAACATTGTTTTTATAAGCATCCCTGCCATGCCTGCATGGTTTAATTAATTTCTGTGTTTGGAGCCATTGCTGCAAATTTGCCCGCATTGGCTGTTGTAGATAATGGCACATTTTTCCTGCAGGAGTGGTACAGGAGCATGCATGTCCAGCCCTCCATTGGCTGCGCAGACTGTGGTGCCCCTGAAACACTGCAAGATCCCAGAGTTGTCTGTGGATCAGAACGTGTTGTTTGAGCTGCACCTTTTCTTCTGCCACCTCATTGCACTATTTGTCCACTATGTCAACATCTACAAGACTGTATGGTGGTACCCCCCATCACATCCCCCCTCACACACTTCACTGGTAAGTGTATTGTCTTTGCTGTGTGACCATTAACGTTTGGTGTTTCCTAGACATACTAGTAATTTTCTGCCAAAATGTCAAACAGTACATATGGCTATGCACAATCAGTCCTTGGAAGGTTGGTCTGTCTTTGATTTGTTTATATCAGATCTGGGCAAAATATGGCCCGGATACGGCCCGTTAAGCTTTTCAATCCGGCCCGCCAAACGTTTCCAAATGATATATTTTTAAACCTTTAACACCGAAACAATGAAAATGCAGTAACATTTTTAAATTGCCTTCAAGTCTTGAACTATAGAAAATATTACAATGGATGGAATCTGTCCTTTTTAGTGCTATTTGGGTTGTTAGGGTAATTATAGGGACCACCTCACAGCAGATCCCTGCACGAAGCAGAGAGTGTAGGGTTTGTTTACAAAGCAATGAGCTCAAGACACGGGTGTCAGAGACAGATGCGGAAGCAGATATTTTTCCACAAAGTTCTGCAGAAAGTGATATTTTGTCAGATTGTTGCTATTTTTTACACTTTGTGTTCATATTTCGCCATGTTTGTTGCATTTTTGTTGCGTTTTGCTTAATTGTAAAATATGTTGATTAAGGAGGGGGTCTGAGAAGTAAACGATGAAGGACCTCCATATGTTGTTAATGGTCAGTGTTCATAGGTAATGGAGTAAATCCCACATTATTTATGATCCTGTAAATTATGAGTGTCTTATTCAGTAAAAACACAGTAAAATGTCTCTGTCTTTTTTAGCATTTTGTCAGACAATATTGATTTTTACAGATATATATATATATATATATATATATATATATATATATATATATATATATATATATATATATATATATATCCATAAATCCATCCATTTCCTACCGCTTGTCTGGGTCGTGGTGGGTGCTGAAGCCTATCCTTTGGGCGAAAGGCGGGGTACATCCTGGACAATATACAGTTATCTTTATATAAAGTATAAGTATACATATATGTATTAGGGATGTAAAAAATAAAAAGCTTTTCGAATGAGTCACAATTCTTTTTGTAACGATTCTTAATCAAATTATAAAATTCAAAAGCATTTTTTTTTTTTTTTTTTTTTTAATCTCTCTTGTTCAGCCATTCAGGCAAATCATATTGTTGATGTTGATGCTCATATCTGCTGTACAGATTTACTTTAGAAAAGAGAAGTGTGGGATACTTCTCTTGTTGCCTTATACATATTTGACTTTTAATAAATGTTTATGTATAATTTTATTGAAACAAAACCAGTTTTCTTCTAAGTAAGATAGAAATGTATCAGAGCTGTTTATCTATTTTATTGATAAATGTAGTTAACCACAGAACTGGCACCCAATATTATTAAAAAGTATTTGGTGACGATAACAGTAACATCCTCTATGTCTGCTCCAGGTAAAAAGCCTACTTTTATTCAGGTAGAAATATCACAGATTAAAGCTGTAATAGGCTCCAGCCCCCGTGACCCTAAAAGTGACAAGCGGTAAAAATTAGATGGGTGGATATTACAAAACATCTTTGACAATGAAAGCATGATCATAACAATCAATACTTATTTATGCGTGAAACTGTTATCAAAACATGAAAGTGTAGCTCCTCCTCTAAATGCAAGTGCTCATAAAGCAAAAATAGAAATTCTGTATATTTACAAAATACAAAATTTGGCAAGACACCAATACATAGCAAGCTATTTTTTTATTGTCATTTCCACTCTTGATTGTTATTGCTGTCATATGACGTATGCAGAGGGTGAGTATTGTGCACCAGGAATTTGAGTATATTTACATAAAGACTGCTGACTTTGTTGTACATTGTATACAGTGTACATGTTGCAGTGGACTGCAGTCTCTTGAGATTCAATGAGGTCTCGTGTGACTTCATGCATTGCAGTGGCTTGACCTTTCACGTTTTTTGCAACTTTAGAGGCAGACTTTTCTGAAAGGTTTGGTTCAATTCTGTTTGTCACAGCTTCAGGTGGAAGCAAATATAGTCATTCCACTGCAACAATATTATAAATACAATATGTGTGGTAATGTTTTCATGTCCTGTTGTATGTTGCAGCATTGCCTTTTTTTTTATATAATATTTGGTGTTGTGGGAATACTGTTTGTCAGAAAGGCACAGTTATCTTGAAACACTTGTGTTGCTTTTACAGAACTTCCACCTGATTGATTATAACATGCTGGTGTTCACAATCATCATTCTGGCAAGGAGGTTAATTGCAGCAATTGTAAAAGAGGTAAGTAAGATATAGTGTTTTTGGAAACAAGAATTTCTCAAATTTTGTTTACATTTTCGACAAATATACAACCAAACTTGTCCAAATACAGTTACATGAAATTGTTTAGTCTGTATAATGTAGAGCACAGGTGTCAAACTCAAGGAAGGCCTAGGGGCCAGATCCGTCCCGCCACATCAGTTTATATAGCCAGCGAAAGTTTTGAAATAATATGCATCAATAAAGTATGTTATATTTTCTTACTTAATATATCCTTTCTTTCCATTTTGAAAGGAAAAAATGCTTGTACAGCATGCAATTACACATCTGTTAAACTTTATTGTGATCTTTCTTCCATCCATCCATTTTTTACCGCTTGTCCCTCGGGGAAATCCATCAAATATTATATCATCATCATACATTCCAAACAATATCTTAGAATAAAAGTACATTCTCAAATATTTGCTCCATTCATGATTTTAATGCAAGTTGTATATTAAATTGTACACTATAAATTTTACAATCAATTTTATGCCAAAAAAAGGTCGGTTCATTTGCCAGAATTTTACCATAACTGTGGTGCCATTTACAGCAATACACCATATGAAGAACAACCGTAGATTGTACAGCATTAAAATGTGTTTCCATTTACAGTAATAAGCTCTAACACGTAAACCCTGTGATAATGATGTGAACAGTTCATCAGTAATCACTCCAAAAGGTCTGACGAAGACCCTTTGTATGAATTTATCCCTCAAGAAATTATCTAAACCTAATCAAATCGTGGGACACCTAAAAAAAAAAACACAAAACACATTCATAGAAAATTAATTTAGTTTTACATGCAGAAAACAATGCAAAATATATGTAAGTGACTGTCAATATGTTAAATATCGAGCAAGTATTTGTTTATTCCAGCAGTTAGATGAACAAGTTGAAACTAATGACCTATTCTCATAATATGCAACTCAATATATTTCAAGCCGTTTTTTCATATAGTTTGAAAACTATAAAATTAAGAAAACATCAAATTTAAAATCTCAGAAAGTTTTGGCTTTTAAATAACTATAAGCCATGCTCATCAAAATTATAACAAATAAAGGCTTAACATATCTCACTTTGTTTGTAATGAGTAAAATATCACGTTAGTTTTGCAATTGAAGTTGAATTGCTGACATGAATGAACTTGGTGCAATATATCCTTTTTTTAGGTTCATCAGTGTAAAAATGATGAATGAAATGGCTAAATGAAGATCTTACCTTTATTGAAGACTCTCGTTGGCAAAGAAGGCGATCAGTGGAGAGGAAAACCTGGCTATTAATTCTATCTTTGCGCTCAAAAATGTTTTTCACATTCTTTATCAAAGTGCCAGCTACTTTTTTTGGCCTCGTGGTTGTTTGTTTTGAAGTCGTACTCAATTAAAAAAATAAAAATAAGCGCAAGTCTTAGTCAGCAATTTGTGAAATTTTTTGTTTGGGTGCTTCGTATGCAGGAAAATTGTCAAGTTTGATGTGCAATGCTTGGCAGTATGATGATAACCTAGACAGAATACTCAAACCATTTCATACAACAAGTGTGGAAACATTTAATAATCTAGCAATATATAATTATTATTGTGCGTGCACTGCAGCATACTTTGAGGCGTATCGTAATCTGTCACTCAGCTAAATGTTGCCTCTTTCTTGTGGCTCTCCTGCAGGCCTCACAGAGCGGGAAGCTATCGTTCCCTCATTCCATCTTCTTAGTGATGGCACGCTTTGCTGTGCTGACGCTGACCGGCTGGAGTCTGTGTCGCTCGCTCATTTACCTCTTCAGAACGTATTCTGTGCTCAGCCTGCTCTTCCTCTGCTACCCGTAAGTATCAGCAAGGGGAAAAGTTGCATCCTGAACACACATGCTATTTGCTCTGTTCAGTAGACATTGGCCCTCGAGTGAATGATGTATCCAAGGTTTTCCTGAATAACTAGTTGTCTCATTTATGTGGCAGGAGTTTTGCCAAATTATTGGGATGACTTTAACAACCATTTTTATTAGGGGTGCTCAAAGGAATACATTCAAATTTAAATTGCGATTTTCAGACCAAATCTAAATCGATTTCTAACTTCCCAGAATCCATCCATCCATTCATCTTCTTCCACTTATCCGAGGCCGGGTCGTGGGGGCAGCAGCCTAAGCAGGGAAGCCCAGACTTTCCTCTACCCGGCCACTGCGTTCAGCTCTACCCGGGGAATCCCGAGGCGTTCCCAGGGCAGCCGGGAGACATAGTCTTCCCAGGGTGTCCTGGGTCTTTCCCATTGCCTCCTACCGGTTGGACGTGCCCTAAACACCTCCTTAGGGAGGCGTTCGGGTGGCATCCTGGCCAGATGCCCGAACTACCTCATCTGGCTCCTCTCGATGTGGAGGAGCAGCGGCTTTACTTTGAGCTCCCCCCGGATGGCAGAGCTTCTCACCCTATCTTTAAGGGAGAGCCCCGCCACCCGGCGGAGGAAACTCATTTTGGCCGCTTGTACTTGTGATCTTGTCCTTTTGGTCATGACCCTAAGCTCATGACCATAGGGGAGGATGGGAACATAGATCGACCCGTAAATTGAGAACTTTGCCTTCCGGCTCAGCTCCTTCTTCACCACAACGGCTCGTTACAGCGTCCGCATTACTGAAGACGCCACACCGATCTGCCAGTCGATCTCACGATCCACTTTTCCCTTACTCGAGAACAAGACTCCTAGGTACTTGAACTCATCCACTTGGGGCAGGGTCTCCTCCCCAACCTGGAGATGGCGAGAATCCCGAACCCGGACTTGGGGGTGCTGATTCTCATTCCGGCCGCTTCACACTCTGCTGCGAACTGATCCAATGAGAGCTGAAGATCCTGGTCAGATGAAGCCATCAGGACCACATCATCTGCAAAAAGCAGAGACCTAATCCTGCAGCCACCAAACCGGATCCCCTCAACGTCTTGACTGCGCCTAGAAATTCTGTCCATAAAAGTTATGAACAGAATCTGTGACAAAGGCCAGCCTAAGCGGAGTGCAACCCTCACTGGAAACGTGTCCGACTTACTGCCGACAATGCGGCCCAAGCTCTGACACTGATCGTACAGGGAGCGAACCGCCACAATCAGACAGTCCGATACCCCATACTCTCTGAGCACTCCCCACAGGACTTCCTGAGGGACACGGTCGAATGCCTTCTGCAAGTCCACAAAGCACATGTAGACTGGTTGGGTAAACTCCCATGCACTCTCAAGGACCCTGCCGAGAGTATACAGCTGGTCCACAGTTCCACGACCAGGACAAAAACCACATTGTTCCTCCTGAATACGAGGTTCGACTATCCGGCATAGCCTCCTCTCCAGTACACTTGAATAAACCTTACCGGGAAGGCAGAGGAGTGTGATCCCACGATTGTTGGAACACACCCTCCGATTCCCCTTCTTAAAGAGAGGAACCACCACCCCCGTCTGCCAATCCAGAGGTACCGCCCCCGAAGTCCACGCGATGCTGCAGAGTTTTGTCAACAAAGACAGCCCCACTGCATCCGGAGCCTTAAGGAACTCTGGGCGGATCTCATCCACCCCCGGGGCCTTTCCACAGAAGAGCTTTTTAACTACCTCAGCAACACCAGCCCCAGAAAAGAGCCCACCAAAGATTCCCCAGGCACTGCTTCTTCATAGGAAGATGTGTTGGTGGGATTGAGGTCTTTGAAGTATTCCCTCCACCGATCCACAACATCCGCAGTCGAGGTCAGCAGAACACCATTCGCACCATACACGGTGTTGACAGTGCACTGCTTCCCCTTCCTGAGGCGGCGGATGATTAATCGCTTCGAAGCTGTCCAGAAATAATTTTCCATTGCTTCCCTGAACTCCTCCCATGTCCGAGTTTTTGCCTCCGCGACTGCTGAAGCCGCACACCGCTTGGCCTGTCGGTACCTGTACGCTGCCTCCGGAGTCCTATGAGCCAAAAGAACCCGATAGGACTCTTTCTTCAGCTTAACGGCATCCCTCACCGCCGGTGTCCACCAACGGGTTCTGGAATTACCACCAGGACAGGCACAAACTACCTTGCGGCCACAGCTCCAATCAGCCGCTTCGACAATAGAGGTACGGAACATGGTCCACTCGGACTCAATGTCCAGAACCTCCCTTGTGACATGTTCAAAGCTCTTCCGGAGGTGGAAATTGAAAATCTCTCTGACAGGAGACTGCCAGATATTCCCAGCAGACCCTCACATTGCGTTTGGGCCTGCCAGGTCTGTCCGGCATCCTCCCCCACCATCGAAGCCAATTCACCACCAGGTGGTGATCGGTAGAAAGCTCCGCCCCTCTCTTCACCCGAGTGTCCAAAACATGAGGCCGCAAATCCGTTGACACAACTACAAAGTCGATCCTGAAACTGCGGCCTAGTGTGTCCTGGTGCCAAGTGCACATATGGACACCCTTATGTTTGAACATGGTGTTTGTTATAGTCAATCTGTGACTAGCACAAAAGTCCAATAACAAAACACAACTCGGGTTCAGATCCGGGCGGCCATTCTCCCAAATCACGCTTCTCCAGGTTTCACAACATGAGCGATGAAGTCCGCCAGTAGGACAAGGGAATCACCCGGGGGAGCACTTTCCAGTAGTCACTCAAGTGTATCCAAAAAGGTTTGGGTACTCGGAACTGCTGTTTGGTGCGTAAGCTCAAACGACAGTCAAGACCCGTTCCCCCCACCTGAAGGCGGAGGGAGGCTACCCTCTCGTCCACCGGGTTGAACTCCAACGTGCAGGGATTGAGCCGGGGGGCAACAAGAATTGCTACCCCAGCGCTTCACCTCTCACTGCGTGCAACGCCAGTGTGGAAGAGAGTCCAGCCCCTCTCTAGAGAACTGGTGCCAGAGCCCACTAGCTAAGGCTCCTTCCCCCCCCAGCGAGGTGACGTTCCACGTCCCAAGAGCTAGCTTATGTAGCCGAGGATCATACCGCCAAGTGCCCTGCCTTCGGCTGCCTCCCAGCTCGCTATGCACCCGACCTCTATGGCCCCTCCAATGAGTGGTGAGCCCATTGGAGGGATGACCCACGTTGCCTCTTCGGGCCGGCCACCAGACGCTCGCCATCGGGCCCCAACTCTGGGCCCGGCTCCAGAGGTGGGCCCCAGTGACCCGCATCCGGGCAAGGGTAATCTGAGTCCAAGTTGTTGCATTCCCATAGAAGTCTTCCAGCAGCTTTTTGTCTGATCCCTCACCTAGGACCTGTTTGTCTTGGGAGACTCTACCAGGGGCATGAAAGCCCCCGGACAATACATCTCCTAGGATCATTTGGACCCGCAAACTCCTCTACCACGGTAAGGTGTCAGTTTAGAGAGGAGTTGAGGGCAAAATTTAAAAATGTATCCTTTCCCAAAATAAATTAAAAAAAAAAAAAGAAAATTATGGCGCAGTGGCCGTGCGCAATCCGAGGGTCCCTGGTTCAATCCCCACCTGAAAAGGGAGTTTTTTTTTGGTTTGGTGCACTAATTGTAAGCGTACCTTGTGTTTTTTATGTTGTTTTAATTAAAAAATAATAAAAAATAATAAAAAATTATTCTGCGGCCCGGTACTAATCGATCCAAGCTATCTGAGTACACAGGAGGACGTATGTATTTGTGCAAAAAATCCAACTATGCAATGGAATAGATACCTATACTTTATTAAAAAAGAAAAAAAAGTTGTGTGATAAAGGATTCTTCGTCAGTGGAGTTCCTAAACATATCAAACTATCATGTGCTCCAGAAATCTTTCCACTTGACAAAACAGATACAAACTTGGAAAAGCATGAACGTCTACTACTTCTTTGTGTGTGGCTGGGTCAAGGAAATTGGTATCAAAACTCTCCAGGATAAATATGCATATTTTTTGCATGCATTTCATGGTTCAACTTCAAGTCTATTGCCATGTTTGTTGTCTGCCCTTGCTGTTGCACGCGCCGTTTACGAGTAAGCGTGTTTTTTCCTGGTTCTCCCAAAATATAACTATAAATGTCAACATGTGAATGTAAAAATATCGTTTATGATATTTGCCTTTGGTAGAAACTCGGTTTTGCTCAAATTTGATTTCTTTTGTTTCGACTTGCCGAGTAGGTGCTTTACGGAACATTTGTAGAAAATGTGTGTCTTTAGCAGTATTTTGATAATAACGGCATTAGAGTATAATGGCGTCACTAACAGCATTATTTTTTTCAGTAATGATTTTTCTAATTAATGCTATCGTTGCAACGCCATTTCCATTACTAAGAATGTGAAGTGGCGCGGTACTATAGTTTGGTTGAATGAAGCGCAAAGTGTCTGGTTTTGGCACACATTTTCTGCATGCTCTCTGCATGCAGAAAATTATCAGCCGTAGTGGAGAAATCTGCAAAAAAAAAGACTCTAGTATCATCTTTCCTCATCTCTGTCCCTCTGCTGTCAGTGTCAGGCTCTGTGAGTACGGGCTCGCACACCCTTCACCCCCAGCCCTCAGTAAACCTGTGTCGACAAAAATGTTGACATACATGAAATCCAATCATATTAAATTTAATCTTGTCAATAAGTGGGACAAATTCGGAATATATCCAATCACAGCTCTTTAATATCCTGCTCAGTGGCCTTGTGGTTAGAGTGTCCGCCCTGATATCGGTAGGTAGTGAGTTCAAACCCCGGCCGAGTCAAAGACTATAAAAATGGGACCCATTACCTCCCTGCTTGGCACTCAGCATTAAGGGTAGGAATTGGGGGTTAAATCACCAAAATTGATCCCCGGGCGTGGCCACCGCTGCTGCTCACTGCTCCCCTCACCTCCCAGGGTGAAGGTCATTGAATTGATTAACGTGGACCCCGACTTAAACAAGCTGAAAAACTTATTCACGTGTTACTATTTGGTGGTCAATTGTACGGAATATGTACTGTACTGTGCAACATACTAATAAAAGTTTCTATCAATCAATCAGGGGGTGATCAAGGGTGATGGGTCAAATGCAGAGAATTATTTGGCCACACGTAGTGTTTGTGTGATAATCATGGGTACTTTAACTTTTTTAACTTAATAGCGTCAAAAAATGAGAGGGTGGGGACTGGGGGTTAGCAACAATGTAAAGCAAATCTGATACTTTTCCTTCCTTGTTTAGGCAATTGAAATTCTCTCCAGCAGCGCAACAACAAACATTTGTGGATTTGTTCCACGCCGTAATATGTGAACAGTAAAGAGGGCACCTTTTATTTTTTTACGCAATCGGCCGGTTGGTCATCGACAGACTGTAAGTTAGCTATGGATATTAGCTGCTTCTACCGCACACATGAACAAATTTTGATGTTTCACAACACACATACATACCTGCTTAGGAAATAAAAAAAATTTAAGTTTCTCTGTGTAAAAGAGTGGAGAATACAGAAACTTTTTTTGAGACATCATGCAGCTGACCTGATGATAAACTAGTTTGAGAATGTTTATGTTGTATTCATTAGACTACTATTTTTCAGTTTTGTAAACATTGACTCTTGGGTGTGAAGTCCTACTTAAGGTTAAATTAAATTTAAGAATTAGGCCATCACGTTATTGTGATGGTTGTGGATCAAGGATATATTTTTTTTCTTCTACTTGTTTTTTTGTCGCACTATTTAAAGTGCAATTGCTCTTTTGTGTCTTTTGACGTAAATTTATGTAAATTCAATATTTAAAATTCAATATTTAGTTACTTTACGGAATTTTAAAAATACATTTTTAATGTTATGCATATCATATGCCACTCTGCAATTTGCCAAATGTTCTAAAATACTGTATATAGTGTTATTCTTCAATCAGTTAATATAAACATTTGATGTTAAAGATGTCATCAAACATCCATCCATCCATTTCCTACCGCTTATTCCCTTTGGGGTGACGGGGGGGCGCTGGTGCCTATCTCAGCTACAATCGGGCGGAAGGCGGGGTACACCTTGGACAGGTCGCCACCACATCGCAGGACCAACACAGATAGACACACTCACATTCACACGCTAGGGCCAATTAAGTGTTGCCATGAATCAACCTATCCCCAGGTGCATGACTTTGGAGGTGTGAGGAAGCTGGAGTACCCGGAGGGAACCCACGCAGTCACGGGGAGAACATGCAAACTCCGCACAGAAGGATCCCGAGCCCAGGACTACTCAGGACTTTCGTATTGTGAGGCAGACGCACTAACCCCTTCTCCACCGTCCTGCCCCGTCATCAAACATAATAGCGTATAAAATAATAAAATTAAAAATATTGTCGCATTTACTTTGCAGAGTAACTAGTTACTCTTACAATGAGGTACCTGAGTTACTAATTCAATTACTCTTTGGGAGAAGTAATTTGTATCTATAATTAATACAAAATTTTTAAAGTAAGATGATCAACACTGGTCTTAAGAAATACAAATAATATCAAGATTATAATACCTGAGAAACACTAAACATTAAAAGTATATTAGACAAACCTTTGAGTGATCACTGCAAACTCGTGCATACATTGACTCCGCTCCCTTGTACTGCAGTGCCTGCTACTTTTGTCGTTTTTTTCATAAAATTTTGCACTCTTCCGCCCTTCTTG
The DNA here is from genome assembly GCF_033978795.1 of Nerophis ophidion. Taxonomy (NCBI): domain Eukaryota; kingdom Metazoa; phylum Chordata; class Actinopteri; order Syngnathiformes; family Syngnathidae; genus Nerophis; species Nerophis ophidion. The sequence continues at coordinate 49,664,148 of NC_084613.1, forward strand.
ATTACCTCTTGAGGAAGTCTGAAGAAACATTTATCCTTTTCACACTTTAAATGGTTCATGCAGCTAAAAACGACATAATCATAGGGGCATTTTTCTTTGAGAATGGCAACATGCAACAAGGTCGAGGTTTATTTATTTATAAAGCACCTTTAAAACAACAGGTCAAGCTGCCCAAAAGTGCTGTAGAAGTTGGGAAACAAATTACAAAGATCAATCAATAAATTGATTAATAAAATAATTAAAAACATTTGATTTAAAATAAAAAAAATAAAAATAGCCGATAAAAAGTTAATTAAACTGAATAAAATATTTAAAACTTCACTAGAGTTTAGAAAGTTTAGCTCAGCTTGTTTCTAAAAGCCAGTGCATAAAAGTGTGTTTTAAGAACTGATTTAAAAGGCTCCACAAATGGAGCTCGCTGTTTTAATTTGCAGGGGCAGAGAGTTCCACCGTTTGGGTCCTGCAACTGCAAATGTTCTGTCTCCTCTAGGTTTTTTTTTTCTAGTTTTGGGGCAATGCAGAAGAGACTGGTCATATGACCTTAGTGATCTCACAGGAAAATAAAGAAACCGCAATTCTAAAAAACCCAAAACCAGTGAAGTTGGTACGTTGTGTAAAGTGTAAATAAAAACGGAATACAATAATTTGAAAATGCTTTTAACATATGTTTATGAATAGACTGCAAAAACAAGATACTTAATGTTCAAACTGGTAAACTTTGTTATTTTTTGCAAATATTAGCTCATTTGGAATTTGGTCCCTGCAACATGTTTCAAAAAAGCTGGCACATATGAAAAAATGGCTGAGAAAGTTGAGAAATGCTCATCAAACACTTATTTGGGACATCCCACAGGTGAACAAGCTAATTGGGAACAGGTGAGTGTTATAATTGGGTAAAAAAGAAGCTTCCATGAAATGCTCAGTCATTCACAAACAAGGATGGGGCGAGGGACAGCCCTTTGTGAACAAATACGTAAGAAAATTGTCGAACAGTTTAAGAACCACATTTATCAACGAGCTATTGCAAGGGATTTCACCATCTACGGTCCGTAACATTATCAAAAGGTATAGAGAATCTGGAGAAACACTGCACGTAAGCGACAAGGCTGAAAACCAACATTGAATGCCTGTGACCTTCGATCCCTCAGGTGGTACTGCATCAAAATACGACATCAGTGTGTAAAGGATATCACCACATGGGCCCAGGAACACTTCAAAAAAACACTGTCAGTAACTATAGTTTGTCACTACAGCTGTAAGTGCAAGTTAAAACTCTACTATGTAAAGCGAAACGCATTTATCAACAACACCTAGAAACACAGCTTCGCTGGGCCCGAGTTCATCTAAGATGGACTGATGCAAAGTGGACAAGTGTTCTGTGTTTTTGGAAACTGTGGACGTTGTGTCCTCCGGATCAAAGAGGAAAGAACCATTCATATTGTAATAGGCCCAAAGTTCAAAAGCCAGCATCTGTGATGGTATGTGGGTGTATTAATGCCCTAGGCATAGGTAACCCACAGATCCGCAGGCACAATTAATGCTGAGAGGTTCATACAGGTTTTGGAGCAGCATATGTTGCCATCCAAGCAACGTCTTTTTCATGGACGCCCCTGCTTATTTCAGCAAGACAATGGCAAGCCACATTCTGCATTTGTTACAACAGTGTGGCTTCGAGTAAAAATGTGCGAGTACTAGACTGGCCTGCCTGTAGTCAAAACTTGTCTCCCATTGAAAATGTGTGACGCATTTTGAAGACAAAATACGAAAAAGGAGACCCTGGATTGTTGAACAACTTAAACTGTACATCAAGCAAGAATGGGAAAGAATTCCTCCTGAAAAGCTTCAAAAACTGGTCTTCTCCGTTCCCAAAAGTTTACTGAGTGTTGTTAAAAGGAAAGGCCACGTAATACAGTTGTAAAAATGCCCCTGTGACAACTTTTTTGCAATGTGTTGCCATTAAATTCTAAGTTTCTCAGTTCGAACATTAAATATCTTGTCTTTGCAGTGTAATCTATTGAGTAGAAGTTGAAAAAGATTTGCAAATCATTGTATTCTCTTTCAATTTACGATTTACACATGCCAAATTCACTGGTTTTGGGTTTTAAAATAAATATGGAGGAGCCAGCACATGTAAACATTCAAAAATAAACAATAAAAGATAGGAAAAATACTAAAAGCAACCACTCTTTTTCATAGGCAACTGTGCAACAGCATTTTGGACCAGTTGTATTCTGATTAGAAGACTGGTGGTGAAAGCTAAAATAAAGGGAATTGCATCAATCTTAGTGTAAGGAAATTAGATTATTGAATATGATTAAAATCTAGATTAAGATTTCTAATTCAGTGTTAATATTTGAGTGGGCCCCTCTCCCTGGTGGAAAGGTCTGGCCTTGATGTCAAATAGGGTTAGACCATGTTATACACTGTGTGCCTGTATTTGTTTGCTAATGTCAAAACACAATACAAATAAGAAATTGGCTTGTTTTGCCAGGACATTGACAAAATGTTGTTATACAGACCATACCTTACATTTTGTTTAAAAGAAAAAAACAAAAACAAAACAATAACTTTTTGTTACTTTACATCAGGGCTATTCAACTATAAAATGAAGAGTGGAGCTGTTTCAAGAGCCCAAGGGCTCAGGGGCTGGACATCATCTGTCTGTTTTGTCAAAGTGCCTCCACAGGTCATATTCCTTTGAGACTGTGTTTACTTTTTTGCAAAGTAAACACATCAGCTTCCACAGTGCATTGTCAATAAATTCATTGTTCTGCCCTGGCCACTCCTTTCCAGCATGTGCAGCTGGACAGATAGTTAACAGCATGAAGAAACAGAAGCTCCAGAAGTTTTGTTGTGGATGGATGTACCTATTCAGTGGCCTAGTGGTCAGTGTGTCCGCCCTGAGATCGGTAGGTTGGGAGTTAAAACCCTGGCCGAGTCATATCAAAGACTATAAAAATGGTACCCATTACCTCCCTGCTTGGCACTCAGCATCAAGGGTTGGAATTGGGGGTTAAATCACCACAAATGATTCCCAGGCGCGGCCCTGCTGCTGCCCACTGCTCCCCTCACCTCCCAAGGGGTGAATAAGGGAATGGGTCAAATGCAAAGACAAATTCTGTCACACGTAGTGTGTGTGACAATCATTGGTTCTTTAACTTTAACTTTAAACTTTAACTTCTTTTTAATTATTTTCCTTCCTCAGTTTTATTTATTTACACTTCCATCATTTAGGTTTGTTAGACTGAAAATATAAACATAATATAAACATAAAAGTATAATGTCCATTTTTTAATTAATAATGTCCATTATGTATTTTACATAAATTAAATAGATGAGAATCAGCACCTTCAAGACTGAGTCCATGGTTCTTGCCAAGAAAAAGTGGAATGTCATCTTAGAGTTTGGGAGGAGGTCTTGCCCCAAGTGGAGGAGTTCAAGTACCTTAAAGTCTTGTTCACGAATGAGGAAAAAGTGTATTGTGAGATCGACAGGCGGATCGGTGCAGCGTCTGTAATGATGGGGACCCTGCATCAATCCATCGTTGTGAAGAAGGAGCTGAGCCTGAAGGCAAAGCTCTCAATCACAGGTCGAGCTACGTTTCTATCCCCCCCTTATTCACGAGCTGTGGGTTTTGACCAAAAACCAAGATCATGGGTACAAGTGGCTGAAATTAGTTTTCTCTGTCGGGTGGCGGGACTCTCCCTAAGAGATAGGGTGAAAAGCTCTGTCATTCGAGAGGAGCCCAGAGTAAAGCCGCTGCTCCTCCACATCGAGAGGAGCCAGATGAAGTGGTTTGGGCATCTGGTCAGGATACCCCCTGAACGCCTCCCTGGGCACATGGAAGACCCAGGACATGTTGGGGAGATTATGTCTCCTGCCTGGCCTGGGAACGCTTCGGAATCCCCCGGGAAGACTTGGATGAAGTAACTGGGTATAGGGGAGTCTGGGCTTCTCTACCTCGGATAAGCAGAAGCAGATAGATGGATAGAAAATAGATGTAAATAGGTTTGGGGTTAATACATTAACACAATAAACTTCAGATGTGTGCGCATAGAGAGAAATAAACCTTGCACACAGCGACTCGCTCAACACAATAAACCTAAGGTGTAGTGTTATCGCCCTCTACTTGTCGAATCTATTCTTATATGTACTAATCTAGCTTTGCTCAGACAAATAACGCGACCACGAATACTAAAGGCATCATGAAGTGAGTCATTTCAATTAAAAACAAACTCAGTATCTTTATGCATAATATCTATGTAAAAAAAATCTGACCAATTTTCGTGATGCATTTTACACATGTGGATTTCTACTATTATTGCCTCTCTGGAACCTCCACCGCTTAAAACGTCCAAAACAAAAAACAATGATTATTTTTTTCAAGGTCGATAGTTCTATTTTTTGGAGTAGTCTTCTTCTACTAACCCACTCCTACGTCATCGGGACGCATATGCCTTGGTGTTGCCCCCTGTGGGGTGGCGGGAGTACTACATTCATGAGCAACCTTTGTTTGAAGGGTTTCGTCAAGCCTATTTGGGTGATGTTTGGCAGGCTAAATGAAAAGCTTTGGTCTGCCGGATGTGGCCCGCGGGCCTCCAGTTGGATTCCAGTATACATTTCTTTGTTATTCAGGATTTTGTTGTATGACTATTAAATCTATCTAGACAAACATAAATAAGCAACATTTTCATACATCCTTCGTTAATCGCTGTTAATTGGTTCCAAGCATGACATCGATAAATTAATTACCGTTTGAATTAATTACTGTTTAATATTTTTAAAATACATTTGTCAACTGTGTGAGAGATCTCTAGACCTAAAAAAAACACCCTTTAGTCACCTTTATTCGCTTAATGTAGCATGAGTGTTGAGCCAATCAGTGGCCACAATACTGAACAACTTGCTCTGATTGGTTTGGTCTCGTCAAGTGCCAATACTTCTGAAGTATTAATATTTTTAGTTCATTTAGCCATTTTTGTGTTTAAAAATACTTAGCCGCGGACAAAGAAGTTGTAGAATATGCTTTAAAAAACTGGCTGTAGATTGTAGTTTGATAAGGATGGAGATCTCCACTCAAACAGTGCTGTGATTGTCTTTTTGCTTTTTTGTTGTAATTTGTCATGAAATAGAGGCATATCGTCTGGTATTGAACTGTTAAACAAATGCTGAGAGTTAAAGCATTTTTTTCGGTGAGCAACTTGAAATCCAATGGCGAGTTACTGGTAGGAGACCCTGGCTTACAGTCTCAAAACTTGACTTTTTTTAGGAATTTTTTATGTGCAAATATGTTATTTGGGTTTTCCGCGATTCAAATCAATAGCTGGGATCTTCTGTATATTTGATATTGTTGTAAAAATGCATGTGTGTCAACATTAGTTCACCTCTGTGACCATTACAGTATATTGATAATGGTGCCGCAGTCTTGCTTGTAATCCCAAAAAGGTAGAGTCACTCTTGCATGTTATTTAAAGAGTCTTCTGCTTGTTAATTGAGACAGACAATGTGGACATTGTGCACGAAAACAAGAGCACATTGATTCAGTTTGGCCCTTTGTGGACTGCTGCTGTTGTCTTTAAACTGGCTTTCACTTCCTCATCACCAGATGGACATGCTGCAGAGTTGAACATCTTATCTGCTTCACTTCCGTGACATGATAATCTACTAACAATGTGATTGTACTTTTGGTTTCCAACAGGTTTGGAATGTATATTCCATTCTTTCGCCTGAGCTGTGACTTCCGGCGGGCAGGTCCCCTCTCCCCCATCGCCAGCATCGGCTCTAAGGAGATGGGCAGCGTTGGCCGGGGGCGGGACTACCTGACAGTGCTGAAGGAAACATGGAAGCAGCACACTAGCCAGCTGTACGGCGTTCAAGTCATGCCAACCCACGCCTGCTGCCTCTCCCCGGACCTGATCCGCAAAGAGGTGGAGTACCTGAAGATGGACTTCAACTGGAGAATGAAGGAGGTGCTGGTCAGCTCTATGCTGAGTGCCTACTATGTGGCCTTCGTCCCCGTCTGGTTTGTCAAGGTGAGACCCTTGCAAGTTTGTGATTTACAGTGGAACTTCTAATTTAGAACACTCCTAAAGTCTTAGCGTGACCATTTTGGTAACTCAAATATGAGAATCACTCTACTATATGCGTATTTGGCCTTTTTATATACTGTACACTGGTAAACATTTCAATTAAGCAGTTATGACTGTTGATATACATATGTATGTAAACATACATGTATACATATATTTATACATATAAAGATATACATGTATGTGTATGTATATATATATATATATATATATATATGTATATATACATACATATACACATACATGTATATATGTATGTATGTATGTATATGTATATATTATATATGTTTATCAATGTGTATATATGTGTGTGTGTGTATATATATATATATATATGTATGTATATATATATATATGTATAAATGTATATATCAGTATGTGTGTATATATGCAGTATATATATGTATATATATGTAGATGTATGTGTGTGTATATATGTGTATGTATCTATTTGTGTATGTGTTGGCCCTGCGATGAGGTAGCGACTTGTCCAGAGTGTACCCCACCTTCCGCCCGATTGTAGCTGAGATAGGCGCCAGCGCCCCCCGCGACCCCGAAAGGGAATAAGCGGTAGAAAATGGATGGATGGATATATATAAATGTGTGTATATATATATGTATATACATGTGTATATATAAATATATATGTGTATATATATGTATGTATGTATGTATGTGTGTGTGTGTGTGTGTGTGTGTGTGTATATGTATGCATGTATTTGTGTATATATGTATGTGTGTATATATGGGTATATATATGTATGTATGTGTATATATATGTATATATATATATATATATACATACATACATACATATACACATACTTACATGTATATATGTATAAGTATATATTATATATGTATGTATATATGTTTATCAATGTGTATGTATGTGTGTGTATATATATATGTATGTATGTATATATATATAAATGTATATATATGTATGTGTGTATATGTACAGTATATATATGTGTATATATGTAGATATATGTGTGTGTATATATGTGTATGTATATATAGAAATGTGTGTGTATATATATATATATATATATATGTGTATATGTATATATATGTATGTATGTGTGTGTGTGTGTGTGTGTGTATATGTATGTATGTGTATATATATATATGTATATATGTATGTGTGTATATATATGTATATATATATCAATCAATCAATGTTTACTTATATAGCCCTAAATCACTAGTGTCTCAAAGGGCTGCACAGACCACCACGACATCCTCGGTAGGCCCACATAAGGGCAAGGAAAGGAAAACTCACACCCAGTGGGACATCGGTGACAATAATGACCCAGTGGGACGTCGGTGACAATGACGACTATGGGAACCTTAGAGAGGAGGAAAGCAATGGATGTCGAGCGGGTCTAACATGATACTGTGAAAGTACAATCCACAATGGATCCAACACAGTCGCGAGAGTCCAGTCCAAAGCGGATCCAACACAGCAGCGAGAGTCCCGTTCACAGCGGAGCCAGCAGGAAACCATCCCAAGCGGAGGCGGATCAGCAGTGCAGAGATGTCCCCAGCCGATACACAGGCGAGCAGTACATGGCCACCGGATCGGACCGGACCCCCTCCACAAGGGAGAGTGGGACATAGAAGAAAAAGAAAAGAAACGGCAGATCAACTGGTCTAAAAAGGGAGTCTATTTAAAGGCTAGAGTATACAAATGAGTTTTAAGGTGAGACTTAAATGCTTCTACTGAGGTGGCATCGCGAACTGTTACCGGGAGGGTATTCCAGAGTACTGGAGCCCGAACGGAAAACGCTCTATAGCCCGCAGACTTTTTTGGGGCTTTGGGAATCACTAATAAGCCGGAGTCCTTTGAACGCAGATTTCTTGTCGGGACATATGGTACAATACAATCGTCAAGATAGGATGGAGCTAGACCGTGTAGTATTTTATACGTAATTAGTAAAACCTTAAAGTCACATCTTAAGTGCACAGGAAGCCAGTGCAGGTGAGCCAGTACAGGCGTAATGTGATCAAACTTTCTTGTTCTTGTCAAAAGTCTAGCAGCCGCATTTTGTACCAACTGTAATCTTTTAATGCTAGACATGGGGAGACCCGAAAATAATACGTTACAGTAGTCGATATATATATATATATATATATATATATATATATATATATATATATATATATATATATATATATGTATATATATATATATATATATATTAGGGGTGTAACGGTACGTGTATTTGTATTGAACCGATTCGGTACGGGGGTTTCGGTTCGGTTCGGAGGTGTACCGAGCGATACGGATGTATTAAGTAGCGCACGTTTTGTAAAAAAATTGCACACCGAGGCACTAGTGGTGCAACAGATCAACATTGATCCGTGATCCGTTCGGATCAATATCTTCGGTTCGGCACACACGTGATCCGCGGTCTGATTTATGAAAAAAAAAAAAAAAAAAGTTGTTCGCACCACGCAGGGGCAAGAGGGGGCAGAGCCCCCTTAAATAAATGTCTTGCCCCCTCAAATCAAAATTTGAGAAAGCAAATTTTAATAAACTCACAAAATTACTACATTACAAGTTGACAAAATTATCTGGACTAGCGGAAAAATCCGCCGAAAAAGGGACACACACGATAGATATAGTGTCGGCTTCCCTCTCATCCCTCCCTCCGCTGTGCGTGTATTCAACATTCCACAGGCTGCGCAGCAGACACACACCCGCACACACCCCTCAGCCCTCAGTAAACATCCAATCACTGTTGCAGTATGAAAGCAAAAGAAAAGGAAAAGTTGTCTACATTTATCATATACTTGTTAGGATGGGTGTACTTGTGTGGTTTATCTTTCATAAACACGTTTATCGTCGCGGACTTTCGGTGCTACGGAGTTCCTTTTTTTTTTTTTTTTTTTTTTTACAACTTGACGAGAGCAGCAGTGGTTTGGAAGGCAGAGAGCCTCCACTGTCCCTGTAACAAGCTACAAGTAATTTGTTATGCTGTTAATGACGGTAAAAATGAAACATAAGGTATATATCCTGCTTAGCAGTCCTCCTCTGCCGTCCTCTGTTCAGAGCGGAGTCCCTAGCAACGGCCCGTTTTACTTAGCAACGGTCTGGCAATCGACTGTTGGAATTATTTTTCTGTTGTTTTTCTTGTAATTCTACATAATGTTTCAATCTACATTTTGTAATAAACCAATTATGAGTTTCATTTGATACGACCAAGACACCTAAAAACAAAAACACTGCCGTTTTCATCAATTTACAAGCAAGTGGGCAACACACATACATTGGAGTGAATGAATTTTGTGCCCGGATGAGTGCCCACGTCCACTGCATGTGACAAACTGAAGACAAGTGACCTGTGTCTGACAGACCCCTACGTAAAGCTGTAGGGGTAGTCCTGTACTGTTGTTGTTTTTCTTCATGTAATCACAGCGGGTTTTTTCTGTTGTTGTTCAAGCTTACTTATTTTCTGCTCCAGCTTCCAGCAGCTCACAAAGAGAAAGTTAATGCTCTGTAATGCATCCATTTTTCAGAGCATTTCAAAAGTCTAGTCCTGCTCCTGCATGTAGTAGTAGTAATGATGCTACTGCTAGTACATCAGGGACAGCAACTAGCAATACCGCACCTTTAGCACCAGCAAGCACTGTTTCTCCTGCACCAGCTCCCTCCGTCCCCCCAACAAGCGCTCCCCCAAAACAGCCTGCTCAGCTACCCAGTGACTTAAATGGCAACGCACCATCTCAGCCAATACTGGGTGGCTACCCAAAGCGTGCATTTGGTACAACATTAAGATCATTCAATCCTGCCTGGTACCGCACACGACCATGGCTAGAGTATTCTGTGGTGCGAGACGCCTGCTTCTGTTTTCCGTCGGAAATATGGCAGCGCTGTTAATGTTGCCCCCCCTGAGGGATTGCCACCTTATTGTGGTCAGGGGGTTTGCGTGCCTCAGTGACTGTAAGAGCTATACCAGCAGGAGCTTAGTCTTCAGGTGGGACACCCAAGTTGGACAGGTCTGAAGGTAGAGGCCTGACAAAGTGCAATCCACTACTCCAGGTTGGGGTTGGACACATAGCTAAAGACCCATTTCAATGAAGAAAGCATCGTTACTATAAGCACAGAAAAAAAAGTGCTGGAGCATGATGTGTACACATGATGCCCCCTTCACATTTATGACTGCCCCCTCATATAACCTTGCCTAGAACCGCCCCTGGTTCGCACAGCATAGTAATGGCGAGCGGAGTAACGGAGGAACTTGAATGCTTCGTGCCATTAAATCGGTGTATTTATAAGTGCAGACTCCATTGTGCAAAACGAGGGTTTTAAACACATGCTGAAAGTGCTTCAGCCACATTACGACATCTCGTCGCGCACCAACTTCAACGATAAGATTGTGCCAGATTTTTATGAGCAAGAGAAGAAATAAGTTGTGGACGAACTATCCCGAGCGTCATCTGTTGAGTTCACGACAGAAGGGTGGAGGTCCAGGGGAACTATGTGACCATAAGCGCTCATTTCATCACAGCAGAGTGGGAGATGAGAAGACACACCCCCTTTAGGAGAGTCACCTTGTGCAGGTACTGACACAAGCAGTGGAGGAAATGTGGCACTGTTTTTCATTAATTATGTTAAAAAGAAGTTATTATGCCTTGTGCACTTGAACTAGATATTATATATTTTAATTTAATAATTTAAAAGTGTTATAAAACAAAACGGCAAAACTTCTGTTTATTTGTCTTTTTTTTTTATTTTTTGCTGATCCGAAAAAAATGATCCAATCCGTGAGTTTTATGATCCGTTGCACCCTTACGAGGCACCATGAATTTATTTACGTGGCCCCCGACTTAAAACAGGTTGAAATACTTATTGGGGTGTTACCATTTAGTGGTCAATTGTACGGAATATGTACTGTACTGTGCAATCTACTAATAAAAGTTTCAATCAATCAAAAAAACAACAACACACGGCATGCTAGCAACGACTGTGCTATGATAGACTGACCATACCTCCTCTTTTCACCGGACATGTCCCCTTTTGTGGGGCTGTCCGGTTGGAGTTTCTTAAATGCCTCAAATGTCCGGCATTTTAAGTTAGGGTTGTGTGTATTTTCAATGTAGGTTCAAGGTTAAGAAGGGGTTCAAAACAAGACAACTTGTGCACACAGCAGCATTCGTGAGGGAGGGACAGAGACAGACAGAGCGAGGGAGTTATGATAAACATGCATGCGTCGTCAGGCTCTGATTTAATTTTTTAATATCTATAGCAGGGGTGTCAAAAGTGTGCCCCGGAGGCCATTTGCGGCACACACCTAATGTTTTAAAGGTCCATGGCACATTCTAAAAATACAATTAAAATAAACAAAAACATAAACAAACGTGAAATAAAAAAGCTTAAAGGCTAAATGTAATTTACAAAACGTTGCAACGTTGTCTAATTAGACAAACCTGTTTTTTTTCTTTCAAACTGTCATTGCTCAAAACATAATATTGAATCAAAATCAATGTTATTATGAATTATTGACCTATCCAAGTTTCCGATTACTTCACATCAAAACATTTTTGGTGGAAGATTTAGCAAATTTGTTAAATGAATAATCAAAAAATTAATATTTTGTTTTTCTCCTTACTGTACCGAAAATGAACCGAACCGTGACCTCTGAACCGAGGTACGTACCGAACCGAAATTTTTGTGTACCGTTACACCCCTAATATATATACATATACACATACATACATACATACATACATATATATATATATATATATATATATATATATATATATATATATATATATATATATATATATATATATATATATATATATATATATATATATATATATATATATACACATATCAGGGTTTCCCACACATTCATTTATTAGTGGCGGCCCGCCACGAAAGAATTACGGCCGCCACAAATAAAAAAAAATTATTTAAATAAAATAAAAAACTTTTTTATTTTTCATCTTTTCCCGGCTTTTGACTCGCTCGACCGCTCATAAAAGCAATGGGACTCTGTCTGTGAATGGAGCTTGTATCCATCCATCCATTTCCTACCGCTTATTCCCTTTCGGGGTCGCGGGGGGCGCTGGCGCCTATCTCAGCTACAATCGGGCGGAAAGCGGGGTACACCCTGGACAAGTCGCCACCTCATCGCAGGGCATGGAGCTTGTAGTTACATATTATATAAATATATAAATATTATATAAATATGTATATAAATATATTCATAAAGTGTTATATTCCAACTCCGCGTTCTTCTTGGTCATCCCCGCCGCCCGACCACACCACCACAAATAGATGCTTGACCTGTGGGAAACACTGTATATATATATATATATATATATATATATATATATATATATATATATATGTATATATATATACATATATACATATATATATATATATATATATATATATATATATATATATATATATATATATATATATACTGTATATATATATATATATATATATATATGGAATAAGCAGTAGAAAATGAATGGATGGATGTATATATATATATATACCAAGTGTTAGTAATATTGTTATTATAAGTGCTAACATGGACAAACTATATACTGTATAGCAGTGCTGTGAACACGAGTTTGTGTGGCTATGTTGTTATAATCGGCTGGTGAGCTTTTTTTCTCGCATCGGAGCTAGTGAAAGTTTTCGATTGTAGAAAGATAAGGACATAATCCGATACTTTGACAACTAATTTAGACCCAGAAATGGCAAAACAACATTTCTTTTCTCTCGAGGATTATGAGTCATTCTTCATCCAAACGATAATATAACAACCTCTTGGCAGTCGCATCCTAGTGACTGCAGACATTGTACAGTAAGTGATGTTTAGTTATGTTTGTTGGCTCTCATGAAGTCTGCAGTGAGTAATGATCAGTGATGAGAGAGTAGGGTAAAAAAGCGAACATGGAACTATTTTGTCGTATTCTTATAAGGATCAAAATACGTAAATATTATATGTTATTATGAATGTGCTCGTTACTTCATTACATATATACTACCATCATGTATATAAAACCCTAATGAGGATGTTACAATGTTTTTTAAGTGCTTTATAGGCAGAATAGACCGGCTCCCATAGGCTCCATTGTAAGTGTACTTTTGATCGTATTTATTTAATATTTAGAATACATAATCTGTTCGTGTCTTACACAAGGATTGTGAATGATAGGCAAAATTCCAAAAACAGTGCAGTTCCCCTTTAAAAGGGCATGTTGGCGCTTGGCTTTTGTGTCCTGAGTACTTCCTGTTGTGACTAATTATTTTCATGCACAATAGCGCATCATTTCTAAAGTTATGTGTTTATTGTTAACATATATATTGTTCTTTGTTCCCCTATACAACAGTAGTCTTTGTGTGTGGCTATTTTACTTATGCTCCCTATTATTTTTCTTTAACCGTCAGTGATCACAGTCCTGTGTGTAACAACTCTCACGTGCATGCCTTCACTTTAACGATCAGGTTAGAGCAATAGCAATAAAAATTCTCACTTAAACGTATACTATTCTGGATTAATTATGATTAAGAATGCAATATAATTTAATTACATTAGATCTATATGTTAAACATAGTAAATTGGATCATTGTTTAAAAAAAGTGGCATACTGTGTTATTCTGGCTATAGTAATTACTTAACACTGTCAATGACAAGTCGGTGATTTGAGATCTGACTCAATCTGTCTTGTCCTGAGACTTGATGTGGATTTGGGATTAAAGATTTAAAGGGGAATTGTCCTTTTTGGAATGTTGCTCATCACTAACTATCCTTATGTAAGTAAGATAAGCACACAACTTTTATGAATTCTAACTCGTAAATAAAAGTCAGCTAACAATGTAGTTGATCGGAGATGCTATTTTCTGCCTATGTGGTGCTCTAAAAACATCCCAAAACCACCATCATTTTATATGCACACTGTAAGTATATATGTAATGTAGTAACAGGCACATTCAAAATAACATAATATTTAAGTATTATGATCATTATAATTATAATTTCCTCTTGGGGAATAATAAAGTACTTCTGATTTCTGATAAGCATTGACAGCGTATTAATTTCGTAGATGCACCACTTTTGCTTTTTCCTTTCAACAATAACGACAACTACTAATAATGGCAGACTTCATGAGAGACAACAAACAATAAAACAATCACTTAGTGTAAAATTCCTGCTCTCACCTGGATGCTGACTGTTGGGATGTTCAAATTTTGCGGTTTGGATAAGGAATTAATCATAATTCTTGCGAATGGGTAAAAAAAAGTTGGTGCCGCAAACAAGCGTCTTTTTATGTCTTTCTCACCATCACCGAGTCTAAGTAGAATGTCACAGATGACCAACTTCTCAGTTTATGTCCACCACCTTTTTCTATCCATGAGAGAGGCATGATTTATTGCCTAGAATGAACTTTCACCAGCTAACAGGCATGAGCAGTAGCCCACTATGTCAACATTGCAGTTGCACAAGCTAGTTAGCACGCTTGGATCACGGCGCAGCAAAAAAAATGTGTCTGTGTAAACACTGATAATAATAGTATTCCTAATACTTGGTTAATATTCAGGTCACGTGATGTAAATGGAATATTGTTTGAGCTTATCAGATTCATTTTTAGAGTGATATAGAGGCAAAATGGATTACTTTCATTAGCACCATTGCTAGCCTCCTAGGACAATTCGTTTTTTACAAATTAGAATGCAAAAAAACCCACCCAAAAATATTTTTTTAACCCTGTCTAGTCATATGTTTTTATGAAATTGCATTGTCCCCTTTGAAATAAACTAATCGTAATCTTAATATGTTATTTTCTGCCATAAAGATTGTGAATGATAGGCTAACTTGCCCAAAAATAGCAGTTCCTTTATAAAACTTACTTGAGACTTGCAATACATTGACTTACGCCCATCTCTTTATTATGAGCATTTGAAGCTCTTACACCTGGAAAAATCCATAAATTAGCAGCAGCATTGTGTAAATCACAGGGTTCAAAGTGTGGGAAAAAAGTGTGTATTGTTATTTTCAGCTCACAGCGCATTGACCTTTAGAGCAGTGGTTCTCAAATGGGGGTACGCGTGCCCCTGGGGGTACTTGAAGGTATGCCAAGGGGTACTTGAGATTTTAAAAAAATATTTTAAAAATAGCAACAATTCAAAAATCCTTTATAAACATATTTATTGAATAATACTTCAACAAAATATGAATGTAACTTCATAAACTGTGAAAAGAAATGCAATAATGCAATATTCAGTGTTGACAGCTAGATTTTTTTGTGGACAAGTTCCATAATTATTGTTTATGTTTAAAATATTCTTTTTTTGTGAAGAAATGTTTAGAATTAAGTTCATTAATCCAGATGGATCTCTATTACAATCCCCAAAGAGGGCACTTTAAGTTGATGGTTACTTCTATGTGTAGAAATCTTCATTTATAATTGAATCACTTGTTTATTTTTCAACAAGTTTTTAGTTATTTTTATATCTTTTTTTCCAAATAGTTCAAGAAAGACCACAACAAATGAGCAATATTTTGCACTGTTATACAATATAATAAATCAGAAACTGATGTCATAGTGCTGTATTTTACTTCTTTATCTCTTTTTTTTTTAACTAAAAATGCTTTGCTCTGATTAGGGGGTACTTGAATAAAAAAAATGTTCACAGGGGGTACATCTGTAAAAAAAGGTTGAGAACCACTGCTTTAGAAGTGCCACTGTACCTGTCCTGCCGTCATCGTAAATACGTATGTTCCTAATTTGTTTTTATCCAGAGCACACAGTATGTAGACAAACGCTGGTCTTGCGAACTCTTCATCCTGGTGTCGGTGAGCACGTCCGTCATCCTCATGAGGCACTTATTACCACCTCGGTACTGCGACCTGCTCCACAAAGCTGCAGCGCATCTCGGCTGCTGGCAGAAAGTTGACCCCTCTCTCTGCTCCAACGTCCTCCAGCACTTGTACGTACTTCTCATGGATCAATACTCCAGTCCGATGATGGGAAACATGCTTTTAAAGAATACTTTTAAATTGATCAGGATGTGTTTTTCCTTTCAGTTGGACAGACGAGTACATGTGGCCTTATGGAGTCCTGGTCAAACATAACAAGAATGTCTACAAAGCTATGGGCCACTACAACGTGGCAGTACCATCAGATGTGTCCCATTATCGCTTTTATGTGAGTAATAATAATTACAATTATTAGTTTATTTGTAAGTAATATGCTGTTCTGTGATTTCTACCTTCCACAGTTCTTTTTTTACAAGCCACTACGAATATTGAACATACTCATCATCCTAGAAGGAGCCATGATATTCTACCAACTGTACTCGTTGATATGCTCAGAAAAGTGGCATCAGACAATATCACTGGCACTGATCCTCTTCAGTAACTACTATGCCTTCTTCAAGCTTCTAAGAGACAGAATTGTCTTAGGAAAGGCATACTCCTACTCAAACAGTCCATCAGACCAGAAAGTCAGTTAAATCTAAGTTATTGTGGCTCAAGTGCGTTGTATTTTTTCTACATATTGCATTGTGCCTCATTTTGCTTTTGTTCTGATCTGCCATGATAATAAAAGGAGATATTTTTGTATTACTTAAAATATCTGGTTGTCTGTCTCTCTAGTCCACATCAGTTCAGCTCACTTTCAGTTTATTTCGAACATGCACAGAATACAATGTAATTCATCACACATTTCCAGTTGTTTCATTACAGCACGTCCGAAAAGGAGTAGGAAGAAGCAGAGCTTATTTAATCCTACCCCTTTGCATACCACAGCAATGTTATCCAATTCCCTTGTTCTCTGTAACAGAACAGTGAACAAATAAATACCACAGTATGCAAACACATATTAAATACATAAATAATCTTTGTCTTAATAAAAATAAATTTAAAAAACTATTTCACTATGGTCATGAGCTTTGGGTCATGACCGAAAGGATAAGATCACGGGTATAAGCGGCCGAAATGAGTTTCCTGCGCCATGTGGCGGGGCTCTCCCTTAGAGATAGGGTGAGAAGCTCTGTCATCCGGGAGGAACTCAAAGTAAAGCCGCTGCTCATCCACATCGAGAGGAGCCAGATGAGGTGGTTCGGGCATCTGGTCAGGATGTTACCCGAGGGAGGTGTTTAGGTCACGTCCAACCGGTAGGAGGCCACGGGGAAGACCCAGGACACGTCAGGAAGACTATGTCTCCCGGCTGGCCTGGGTATGCCTCGGGATCCCCCGGGAAGAGCCAGATGAAGTGGCTGGGGAGAGGGAAGTCTGGGCTTCCCTGCTTAGGCTGCTGCCCCCGCGACCCGACCTCAGATAAGCGGAAGAAAATGGATGGAATTTCACTAACATAACTAATTATTTTTGTCTTATGGCACATTAATACAGTAATTTGTTGTTTTTAATTGAGATGAACCTGCTCTATGGTCTTCTAAATTACAAGTGAGATGGTAATGGAATGTTGCAGGTTTGTATTGACAGTTTTTTTTTTCCAGTTACTGAAAATGATACTTTTATATATTTGATCTGCTTAAATGACTTGGCGTGTTTTTAGCTGCAAATGCCCTGTGGGCCCCACTTTGGAAAAAGCTGCGTTAGGAATAATGCAACAGGAAACTAATTAAATCAGGGGTGTCAAACTCAAATACAGAGTGGGCCAAAATTTTAAACTGAACAAAGCCGTGGGCCATGGTTGAACAAATTAACCTTTTAATAGGGACCCAGACAAGTTTTGCATTGAACATTGAACAAGCAAGGCTTATATACAGTAACTTTATAGTGACATGCAAAATCGAGTTTCCCATAATAATAATAATTAAAAAATATCAATGGCATATCACTGCGATGAGGTGGCGACTTGTCCACGGTGTACCCCGCCTTCCGCCCGATTGTAGCTGAGATAGGCGCCAGCGCCCCCCGCGACCCCAAAAGGGAATAAGCGGTAGAAAATGGATGGATGGATGGGGAATGGCATATCAAATAAAATTTAGATACAAATTTAATGCCTCTTTTCTATTTGCAGCCTTCTGAGGTAAATATCAAAATATATTGTAGCGTCCCAAAAGAGTTAGTGCTGCAAGGGGTTCTGGGTATTTGTTCTGTTGTGTTTATGTTATGTTACAGTGCAGATGTTCTCCCGAAATGTGTTTGTTATTCTTGTTTGGTGCGAGTTTACAGTGTGGCGCATATTTGTAACAGTGTTAAAGTTGTTTATATGGCCACCCTCAGTGTGACCTGTATGGCTGTTGACCAAGTATGCATTGCATTCACTTATGTGTGTGTAATAGCCACATATATTATGCCAGTGGGCCTGCACGCTGTTTGTATGGAGGAAATGCGGAGGTGACCACAGGTTGTAGAAAATGCTAAAGGCAGTGCCTTTGAGGCACGCCCTCAATATTGTTGTCCGGGTGAAAATCGGGAAAATGCTTGCTTGCCCCGGGAGATTTTCGGGAGGGGCACTGAACTTCGGGAGGATTGGCAAGTGTGAGAAATTGCGGTGTTACAGCCAGAGGCGCCCAAAAGGCGGGGTAAAGGAGACGGATTCTTGGGGCCTATGATGGAGGGGGGCCCAGAGAGGCTCCTAATGATGATGCAATTATATGAAATTATGTGTTGGGGGCCCTGTAAAGATTATTTTCATGGGGCCCAAAATCCCTAGCGGCCCCCCTGGTTACAGCGGCACCGCTGCTGTGTATTAACGGCGGGCCAGCTATATTGTTAATTTGATATTGCCTCAAAGGCCAAATTAAATTCTACGGCGGGCCAAGTTTGGCCCGCGGGCCAGAGTTTGACACCCATGAATTAAATTAAGTGACATTGATGTAGTTCAAAGCTGAGTCAGCGTTTTTTACCTCGAAGGTACGCAGTCTGATCCATAAACAATTCATACGAGAGTAATTTTAATGCGTAATTTGCTTTAGCTAGAAAGTGGCTAATAATGTAATAAGTCTAGCTTTGCTCCGTTGCAGTGGCTTTCGATAACGACAAGGGAGGGCTACGAAGTCACCGCAAAAGGTTTCTTTGTACCTGTCAGACAAACACCAGGGTTATATTTAGACCAGTGCATATACTGTCCCTTTAAGAGGAACAAATCCGGCGGCTGCGCAGTGAGCGTCGCTCAGCTCAGCCGCGCTATGACATTATTGACGCGGACGTTGTAACCAAATACACATTCAGCGTGTTTGTTAATTTTTTTACACTTATAAATGTAGAAACTTACATTGTGAGAAATGTAATTCTTCGACCAGTTAATTCTTCAGTCCGTTTCTGTTTCGGTAAGTGTCATTTGTTTCCTCTGCGGTCGATTTACATTGAATTTCTGTTTAATGTCAGTTACCTTACGGCGTAATAAGTCCAGGAAACAAAGCAAATTTGGTGAAATAAGTTCCAATTGTGTGTGTGTCAAGTGGCCATGTGTGTTTGTGGTTAAACGTTATTATTACTGGGACTGCAGCTACTGTAATGGCGACATCATAGCAGTGAGTGTTATTGCTCCGAGCGTCTTGTCGAAAGAAAATCCCACAATTAGCATGAAGGAGAAAACTGGAGCAAAAACACAACAATTATCTGTACAGAAATACTCCAGTGACAATTAAAAGCACACCTGATTTTTATGTACTAATTCTGCCTATTCAAAAGTAATAGTGCTTTGTTTTGATCACAATAAGACCGTTGTTATTTATAAAAAAGGAGGTTAAAGACACACTTTTTAATCAGGCTGTTTTTATTGTGTTATTTTCTATTGTGTGTATTGCTATTATTACTGCTATTAGTCTCTAAATATTATATTTTAATCAATAAATGCAGTGGTTCTCAACCTTTTTTCAGTGATGTACCCCCTGTGAACATGTTTTTAATTCAAGTACCCCCTAATCAGAGCAAAGCATTTTTGGTTGAAAAATAGAGATAAAGAAGTAAAATACAGCACTATGTCATCAGTTTGTGATTTATTAAATTGTATAACAGTGCAAAATATTGCTCATTTGTAGTGGTCTTTCTTGAACTATTTGAAAAAAAAGATATAAAAATACCGTATTTTCTTGAATTGCCGCCGGGGCGCTAATTAATTTAAAACCTCTTCTCACTCCTGCGCTTACCAAAGGCATGCGATAAAAGTAAGCATGCGCTAATTATTTTAAAACCTCTTCTCACTCTGGCACTTACCAAAGGCATGCAGTAAAAATTTGAGTGTGATGTAAGCACGGACCTTAAATCCTACTGAATAGCTGTTAATCTTCTTCCCTTTATGCAATTTCAAATTACCGGTATTGAAATCAGCCTCCTCCATTTTGTAAATGATGACAGGGGAAGTGTCACTCGTGACGTCACAAGTTTGACCAGGCGGTAATACTAAGCATGCGCTAATTATTTTGCAAAGCGAGTTTGACCCAGCAGTAATTCAAGGCAGCCGCATACTATATGCCCTGCTGCAATTCAAGGAAATACGGTAACTAAAAACTTGTTAAAAAACAAACAAGTGATTAAATCATAAATAAAGATTTCTACACATAGAAGTAATCATCAACTGAAATTGTCCTCTTTGGGGATTATAATAGAGATCCATCTGGATTCATGAACTTAATTCTAAACATTTCTTAACAAAAAAAAATCTTTAATGTAAATATTTATGGAACATGTCTACAAAAAATCAGCACCTCCAAGTCCGAGTCCATGGTTCTCCCCCGGAAAAATGTGGAGTGCCATCTCCGGGTTGGGGAGGAGACCCTGCCCCAAGTGTAGGAGTTCAAGTACCTAGGAGTCTTGTTCACAAGTGGGGGAAGAGTGGATCGTGAGATCGACAGGCGGATCGGTGCGGCGTCTTCAGTAATGCGGACGTTGTATCGATCCGTTGTGGTGAAGAAGGAGCTGAGCCGGAAGGCAAAGCTCTCAATTTACTGGTCGGTCTATGTTCCCATCCTCACCTATGGTCATGAGCTTTGGGTCATGACCGAAAGGATAACAACACGGGTACAAGCGGCCGAAATGAGTTTCCTCCGCCGGGTGGCGGGGCTCTGCCTTAGAGATAGGGTGAGAATCTCTGCCATCCGGGAGGAACTCAAAGTAAAGCCGCTGCTCCTCCACATCGAGAGGAGCCAGATGAGGTGGTTCGGGCATCTGGTCAGGATGCCACCTGAACGCCTCCCCAGGGAGGTGTTTAGGGCACGTTCAACCGGTAGGAGGCCATGGGGAAGACCCAGGACACGTTGGGAAGACTATGTCTCCCGGCTGGCCTGGGAACGCCTCGGGAGCCCCCGGGAAGAGCTAGACGAAGTGGCTGGGGAGAGGAAAGTCTGGGCTTCCCTGCTTAGGCTGCTGCCCTCGCGACCCGACCACGGATAAGCGGAAGAAGATGGATGGATGGATGGTCAACAAAAAAATCTAGCTGTCAACACTGAATATTGCACTGTTGCATTTCTTTTCACAGTTTATGAACTTACATTCATATTTTGTTGAAGTATTATTCAATAAATATATTTATAAAGGATTTTTGAATTGTTGGTATTTTTAGAATATTTAAAACAAAATCGCACCTACCCCTTGGCATACCTTCAAGTACCCCCAGGAGTACGCATACCCCCATTTGAGAACCACTGGATTAATGTATTATTCATATTTTATTTTTACATATATCCTATTATATATCACAGAGTACTTTTAAATTTGTTTTTATTTTTTAGATGGTGTTATTTTTAGTTATTCTTCCGTGTTTTGTTACTGTCTGAGTACATGTGTGCGTGTATGCTTGTATGTGTTTTCCTCTCTCCTTTTTTTTTTCCTGTAAAGCACTTTGAGTTGTCACTTGCCGGGGGCATAAAAAGTGCTATATAGATATAGTTTGATTGATTTGATTGTAGTTTGCAGTGGTCTTGATCTACCTGTATTGCACATTTTTCCAATTATGCAATTTGTTATTTTTATAGCCAGACCTGTGTGTTTATTTTCCTACCTGATTGTTTTGGCTACATCTGTGGCTTTTCTTAGAGGTTGTCACGTAAAAATGTGTTTAGACTTTTGTCTGTATTTTTTACTTTTGTATTTTTGTTATTAAATACATTTAATTAAATGTATTTCATCAAATGGGGTTGGGAGCGGGGGTTTGGTTTAAAGGCGAGGCGGAGTTAATGCCATCATCATCTAATTTGCAAAATTAGCCATGACGCATAAGTTAGTGTTTGATCGAATAAACTGCCGTTTTTGAGTTGTGTCATTAAAAATGTGCGACATTACAACATGAAGTTATTGACTTATGGGTGTGGGTTCTTTTTGTTCAAAAAACGCCCCCTTCCCCCCAAAAAAAATATATTCATGATGTTTTCTGGGATCCACATATTGATCTTAACCCTGGCTGGTGTACATGTTATACAGTATACGAGCAGATGTGTTCTAATGCAAAGGTTCTCAACTTTTTTGACCTCAGGGCCCGGGGCCCATCCAAATGTTATCACTGAATTAGTGATCTAACTCTTGATTTTAATCATATTCAATAGTTATGTCCAAACTACTTACAGTTTGATATGAAACCACAAATTAATCACAAAGTTGATCTATTTAACATATAAATATTAGACTTAGGTCAGGCTGAACAGAAAAATAAGTACTAACCAAATATACCGCAAAGGAAGGGAGTCATAAAAATATATTTATGTCCAATTAAGTTGTGCTGAAATGAACACATTGGTAATGAATATTTCTTAACTGCATAGTAAATCAAATGAAAGGGAAAAATTTAAATAGATAGAGCTTCAACAACACCTTAGTTACAATTTTTGCTCTTAAGAAACTTCCTCTATGACTTTAGCTCCAGGCTTCTTCTGTTTGATATTTTCATTACTGCCACAAGTGGTGTAAAAGTGTATTACAACTGAGTACCGCGCGGCCCATACAGACCACAGCTGAAACAGATCTTTTTTGGTGGCCCCTTTTAGGGGCCCCATGGTTAAGAAATATTGTTCTAATGCATGAGCAAGTGAGCTGTGGTAGCTGCGTCAAAGGTCAAACAGAGTTACCATGCCATCTGCTGTACAGGGTTGAAACGACAAACACACGTAATCAACCAAAACTGCACCTCAAATCCTTCTGTGGTGGTCCAAGTGTAATTGTTGATAAATAGATAAATGTTGGGAAACTGTGGCTCTTGTATCAGACATAACTGTGTTTTAACATTTCCCATATTGATCTGACTGCAAGACCACCCTGTATACAAGACTACTTTTTCGTTCAGGTATGTTTGTATGTGGTAAAAACAATTTTAAATCCTGATTTCAATGCCAGAGCGCCGCAGGAAGAGGTGACGTCGGCGATGGAGGACAAGCGCAAGAAGCGCAGCCCCAAGGTGTCCCTCCCGCAGCCCCCTCCTCCGCCCATCAACCCGCGCAAGCTCTCTGCCCTGCCAGCCAGCAAAAGCGCCACCTTCTCTCTGGGGCTGCCGCAGCCGCCGTCCCCGAAAAACCGAGGGAAGTACAAAAGGTCAGTGGGGGCGGCAGGTCAGCCCAAAGAGGTGTTTGCTGGTGTCGTCGCTCCACCAAAGACCGCCAGGTAGATGGGCCCTGTTTAACACAGCATGCTTGTGTGCAGGTTTTATGTGGGTGTGGTACTTTGCACTCATTGCAGGCCGCGCTCATGCGGCACCATATTTTTTATTTTTCTATGATTACTTTCTTAGCAGGACTCATAAGGAGAAGCCCAGGGCCCCCCAGCCCGCAGGCCCCAGTAAAGTGGTCCAGTCCTCGCCGCTGCAGCACTCCTTTCTTACAGATGTGTCTGATGTGAGAGAGATGGAGGGAGGCCTCCTAAACCTCCTCAACGACTTCCACTCGGGGAAACTGCAGGCGTTTGGTAAATGCTCACTGTACGGACAGTGGTATATGACCTAATATAACAACATAATGAATGGCGTTATGATATATGACGTAATATAAATATAACATAAAAACAATAATATATGAATGAAATAGTATATGATAATAAATGATGTGATGTAACATGACGTTAAATGATATCGGATAACATAACATAACATAACATAACATAACATAACATATGATGATATAAAATTTGACTGTAAAACTTGACCATATAACAATGTAGGCAGATAATGAAGTTAGGACAATATATGGTGACATAAAATTAAGTAATATATGACAATATAGGAAAACTAATATATGATGACACACTGTAGGACAACTAATATATGTGATATACGTAGTATATGACAACATAATATATTACAACTACTATGTGATGACAATATAGCATGACAGGATATGACAGGATATTTCACAATGTAATATATGGCGCAGTGGTAGAGTGGCCGTGTGCAACCCGAGGGTCCTTGGTTCAATCCCCACCTTGTACCAACCTCGTCACGTCGTTGTGTCCTTGAGCAAGACACTTCACCCTTGCTCCTGATGGGTGCTGGTTAACGCCTTGCTTGGCAGCTCCCTCCATCAGTGTGTGAATGTGTGTGTGAATGGGTGAATGTGGAAGTAGTGTCAAAGCGCTTTGAGTACTTTGAAGGTAGAAAAGCGCTATACTAGTGCAACCCATTTATCATTTAATATCCATCCATCCATCCATTTTTTCACCGAATGTCCCGTCCGGGGTCGCGGGAGGACCTGAAGCCTTTATAGCTTGGTTGCTAGAGTGGCTGTGCCAGCAACTTGAGGGTTCCAGGTTCGAACCCCGCTTCCGCCATTCTAGTCACTGCCGATGTGTTCTTCGGCAAGAGACTTTACCCACCTGCCCCCAGTGCCACCCACACTGGTTTAAATGTTAACTTAGATATTGGGTTTCACTATGTAAAAGCGCTTTGAGTCACTAGAGAAAAGCGCTATATAACGATGGTCCCTTCACACTCGGAGAGCTCGCCAGGGCAAAAGCCACAGTAAGAGTGGGAAAAAGCGCTGGCCCAGACGGCATAACCCCAGAGGTTGTGAAGAACTGTGATCTCCATGACATCATTCTAGAGTTCTGCAACCTTGCTCTGCTGCACAATCGGCTGCCTGATATGTGGTCTCTATCAAACATAGTGCCAGTGCCCAAATCCGGAGACCTCTCGAAGCCAGACAACTACCGAGGCATCAGCCTGACCTGTATCACTGCGAAAGCCTACAACCGCATGATCCTAAACAGGGTCCGGCATGCAATCGACCCTCACCTGAGAGTAAATCAGAATGGCTTTCGAGAAGGACGAACAACTACAGCCCAGATCTTGGCACTGAGGAGATTGATTGAGGAGGTGAGGAAAGACAACCTGACTGCAGTCCTATGCTTCATAGACTTCAAAAAGGCATTTGACTCGATACATCGAGGCACGTTGGTGAAAATCTTGAACGCATACAGTATTCCTCCGAACCTACTCCGAGTAATAGAGTCCATGTACGCAGGAACAAGGGCCAGGGTGGTGACTCCAGATGGCAACAGCGAGGAGTTTGACTTCCTGGCTGGAGTTATACAAGGGGATACACTAGCCCCCTTCCTCTTCATCATAGTCCTTGATCATGCGCTCAGGAAGGCAATGAATGGGCGAGAGCAGGAACTTGGCTTCACGCTGACACCAAGGAAGTCGAGTCGACAACCGGCAGTGGTTTTGACAGACCTTGACTATGCGGATGACATCAGTCTGCTCTCCAACAACGTGGAACAAGCACAGGAACTACTACACAGGGTAGAGCTAGAGTGCGCCAAGGTTGGCCTTAAGCTAAATGCCAAGAAAACTGAAGTCATGACCTACAACGTTCCACCAGAACATCAACCTCTGGTAACAGCAGGAGGCACCGTGCTGACAGAAGTTGAGGACTTCAAATACCTGGGCGCATGGGTCAACTCAACTGAGCAAGATCTAAAAGTGAGGAAGGCACTTGCATGGAGGGCCCTGAACAGCATGACCAGTGTATGGAACTTTAACTTCCCCCGCCAAATCAAACTCAGCTTCTTCTACGCGACAGTTGAGTCCGTTCTCCTCTATGAGAGCGAATGCTGGACCCTGAAGCCAACCCTGGAGAAGTTTCTGGATGGTTGCTACACCAGGATGCTGCGTGCGGTGCATAACATCAACATTAGTGTGCACGTAACCAACAGAATCCTCTACAAGGGAATACCAAAGGTGAGCGAGAAGACTGTTGTTAGGAGAATGAGACTAGCAGGACACTGCCAAAGACATCAGGAGCAGCCAGCCAGCAAATTGGTGCTGTGGGAACCAACACATGGGCATCGGTCAAGAGGACGTCCCACACTAACATACGTGGACATACTCAAGAAGGATGCAGGAGCTCAGAGTATCAAGGAACTGGC
The DNA here is from genome assembly GCF_033978795.1 of Nerophis ophidion. Taxonomy (NCBI): domain Eukaryota; kingdom Metazoa; phylum Chordata; class Actinopteri; order Syngnathiformes; family Syngnathidae; genus Nerophis; species Nerophis ophidion. The sequence continues at coordinate 49,690,537 of NC_084613.1, forward strand.
CAAATGTATGGAGAATCGGGATGACTGGAAGCGACGATGGACGACCTAGAGATAGAAATATAATTCACTTCACTTCCACTTCATAATATATGACTACATAATATATGAAATGATATAATATATTATGTAATATAAAATATGATGATATAAATATACAACAACCTAATGAATGACAACCTATGATATATATGACATGATATAATATATAGTGTGACATAATATTATGATAATAAATGAGAAATAGGATATTACAGCATATGAAGTAATATATAACGACATATTAAATGATGGCATATAAATTACATTATATATGAAGTGATATAGTATATTATGATGTAACATGACCTAATATAATATAAGACATATATGCTGATATAATATAGGGCGATATGTAAGTCAATATGAAATATGAAGTAATATAATATACGACATCATAATGTAGGACCACTAATATGTGACATCATATACGACGACAAAGCAACATAGAACGACAAATATATGAAGACATGGGATGAAATAATATAATACAATATACGATGACTACTAAGTGATGAGATAATATATGACGTGATATATTTGATGACATGATACATGACACAAAATATGTGATGTCAAGAGTTTCTGTCTTGTGTCGCAGGTAAGGTGTGTTCCTTCGAGCAGCTGGAGCACGTGCGTGAGATGCAGGAGAAGTTGGCGCGACTTCACTTCAGCCTGGACAGCCATGTGGAAGAGCTCTCGGAGGACCAGAGGAAGTGCGCCTCTGACCGCAACCTGGAACACCTGCTGTGTAACGTAAGCACGTCACCTCTTTTCTGTATGTCAACGCCAGGTCCGATTTACTTGAATTTACACATCATCAGCAGGCAAAATATGTTACTTGGTATTTTTAACTAACAATATTTTTGTTTCACTATGATAAAGGTTATGGTTTATATTTATATTCGGGTTTACATCGAAAAAGGAGTAAAAAAGTTTAGTAATCCTATTTAAGTCTGAGCAATTACTGATTGATCTTCAATAATTGTAAATGCAGACTTTACAATATTGATAATAATAACAATAATAAAAACACATTTTATGATTTTCAACACTCAACTGCCATTTGGTAGCTACAGTGGAAAGTGCATCCTCCAATTAATCCCCTTCTTACTGTATATATTGTTGTCTTGTCATTTCCACTTACGGGATGTTCTACTCTGCTCAGAAAAGAAGTGTATAAATAGTCCTGCGAGGAAAAACAATTAGGCTGTCACGGGAAGCTCATTAAATATTTACGCAGAGCTGGAAAACACCACGGAGGAGTGTCAGTGGTTTATTAAGCGTAGTCGGATCAGATGTATGAAATATTGCTGGGCAACCACATTGAATCATCAGTTTGGTGCCAGCTTATGTCTAAGTTTTGTTTTTTTTTCCTCCTGCCACAGCTGGAGGAGCTCAGCACCTCAATGTATCCTTTTCTTGTTGTTTCATTTCCATCTAAAAATCCAGAAATGAGGTTTGAATATTTAACATGCGAATGTTCAGACAAAAGCTCCACTTGGCTGAGAACCAGGAACTGCCCAAGACATCTGCTCCCTGATGGAGGACCTAGAAATCTCTACAGCACAGGTTGCCATGTCAATCCTCCGCACAGCCGCCCTTGTAACACAATGGACACGTAGGAACAAACCATCTGAATGCAGTTTTTCTTCAATCTATTTTGCAATGCAAAATGAGGAACATACATTCATTTGTTGTATAATATATATGTATTTTTTTAAGCCTCTGCTAAGATTTTAAAGCAAGACGACAGTGTCTAGAATTTTACCTAGAAATGTGCGGAATCTTAACTATTTTTACGAGGATTTTTCTGGATATAAAAAAAATGGCAGCTATTTCCAAATTTTATTGACTTTCATTTGTGAGATCGTGTTCAATGTGAAATGTGTTCCTAAACAATACTTTGAAGTTAGTACTGGCAGAGGAATCTCGCTTTATAAACATAACTGGGATTTAAAAAACAGGACTACAAGGCAATATTTAACGGTGATGGATTTTACTGTACATGTGACAAATAAAGTTCTTTCTTCCAATACTAAACTTGTATTACAAATTCATATTCAAAGATAATGAATAACATGTTTATATGATATATATACATACTCAATGTCTTTGCTTTGACATTATATAATGTCCCCACTGATTCTAAAGTTTCTACTTAAGAGGAATTAATTCCTGTACTATAGCAATTACATATTTTTTTATGCTAACATTTATTCCTTTTCCTTACCGTCATAAAGCAGTGCTATCCAACTGACGGCCCGGGGACCAAATCCAGCACGGAAATGACACCGGCCCCTGAGTTCAGTTCAAATTTTGGGAGATGAACATCTTTACAGATAATTCCTAAAAATATTTGTGTTGCTGTTAGAGGAACTTGGACCACTGCAAACACATTGGCAGATCCTTGCATTTACATTACGAGCCAACATAGAACACTGGGGGCCAAACTTATGAGTTAAATAACTGAGGCGTTCCTATAGGCACTCCATAAAATGCTCCCCCTTTTGGCAGTTCATTTTTTTGTATTGTGATTTATGTAACTAAGGTGTAGCGTGTTTACTTCAAATGCAGTCAGTTGTCATTTGTTCAACTTCTTCAGTTATACGAGTGGTGTTCCTCAAGGTTCCATTTTAGGTTCTCCTTTTCATCATTTGGGCCAATCAATTTGGTGGCCTGCAAGTTCAGTTCATAAAACTTGTGAGACTCACATTTTTGCAGAAAGACTTCAAAAACAACAGAGCACTCATGTAACTGGCAAAATAATAGACCAAAATCAAATGTCTTCTGTAGAAGACGCTGGTTCTCCGGATTATACAATAAGTCTAATAGTGAAGGGAGAAGTCCTGCCCCCCGGTCCTTGGCTTTCTGGAAATGTTGCCTCCGAAACACGTTAGTTGAATATCTTGGCTGTAGAAGCAATATGCTGGCATACAAATGCACATTAAAGGTTAGATTTACAGAAATAAAACACTTTATTTATATCTATATATATTTGTAAAATAATCTTTGTCCTTGTTCCCAAACAAGTTGAATATAATTTAAAAGAATTTTAAAAGGCCACTTGAAAACTGGCACTGTACTGAGAATCCTCCAGCTGTGCCTCCCCGGTTTCCCAGGCAACAGCGATGGAGTGAAGCTCGATTCCTTTTCTTCGCCAACCTTGATCCAGGAACCAATGCACAAGAGTAATCCAACAGCAACTCCTGCCAGTGAACTGGCCATGCAAAAAAAAAAAACGATTAAAAAAAAAAAAGAAAATTGTCTGTAGCAACCAGTACATGATGACTCCAAAGTACATAAACTGTTGACACTACCGTCATACAACTTATGATTACAGAAGATGTCAATACTGTGCAAATACACATCAGCTGTACAAAAGTATCTTGTATTATTCTTGTAAATCTTAATTCACCGCTCTGCAAGGAAAAAAAAGAACAGCCACTTAAACATATTGAAAAATATCACAAAACATTTTATGACAGAAAAATTGTACACCTTCCCTGTCTTTTGTCTTTGTGTGTGCGCATTTTTACATTCTACAAACGGCTCTCTGGTTTATGGTCAAGTTCGGAGCGTGAAGAAAAGCAGTGACAATTGTAGGAATTGTCATATTTATCACAAGAGCTACCTTGTGGATGTGCAAAGAGAGCAGTGTTTGTGGACGTGGGACCTGATGTATGATGCAATAGTCTGGGATTCTGTACCAGGGCAGACCTGCCAACTTTAAATACATTTCAGGAGCTCGACTATTAAGCTTCCTTGTCGCAAGCATCTGATGGCAATTTAAGAGAAAGGGGGCTTCTTATTGCAGCTGGAACTTACCACTACATGAATGTTTACTGCAAATATTGAACCAAAATGGACTGAAAGAGTCGAATGTACATGGGTATTAACATTCTTCTGCAAGGGTCGGTTTCTGGTTATCTTCTTTGCTGTAAACAATGCCAATTAAAAATAAAAGGTGAGTGTTACTGCAGTTGGAACTTATAAATGCAGTCATTTATACTGCAAATGTTGATCCAACACGGACTGACCGAGTTGTATACACACGGGTATTAATGTTCTTCTGCAAGGTTAGATTCTTGTTACTTTGTTGCAAGCAAACGATGCCAATTGAAGAGAAACTGGGAACGTTACTGCAGCTGGAAATGATCGACGCATTAGTTTTTAAAGCAAATGTTGATCTAAACCAGACTGAACGAGCCATATACAAATGGGTAATAAAGTTCTTCTGTGATTAGATTCTTGGTAGCTCACTTGTTGTAAGTCATCATCATCATCATCATTATCAGCCGTTGTCAGTCCACTGCTGGACGAAAGCCTCAGCATGTTTCTGCCATTGTGAACGATCTTGGCGAACTTTTCATGCTGGTTATTAGCCTACACCTTCCACGTTGGCTTGGTGCGGGTTGGAAGGGGTATTTTATATCAGAGCTCTTTCTCCTAGACTAATTGCCTTACTGGGCTGTTGAACTTAGTCTGTCCTGTTGGTTGTCCGCACCCCATTTACCCAGGGACCCGCTCAGCTTTATGGCGCTGACCGCCCGCCAGTCATGAGAGAAGGGGAAAATGGTTCTTTGTGTGCATTTTTTAGACGTTAGTTGGGATAGGTTGATTGGCAAAACTCAATTGGCCCTAGTGTGTGAATGTGAGTGTGAATGTTGTCTGTCTATCTGTGTTGGCCCTGCGATAAGGTGGCGACTTGTCCAGGGTGTACCCCGCCTTCCGCCCGATTGTAGCTGAGAAAGGCGCCAGCACCCCCCGCGACCCTAAAAGGGAATAAACGGTAGAAAATGGATGGATTGATAGTTGGGACTCACTAACCCCACACACAACCTCCCATCTCATGCCTGGATGTAGTTTAACGTCATACCCAGTAAGTAAATGATGGCAAATTAAAGAATAAACGGTAGCGTTACTGCAGCTGGAACTTATCAAAGTAGTAATTTTTACTGCAAAACAGGCTGAACGAGCCGTATACGTGCATTAATAATGTTCTTTTGCGAGGTTAGATTTCTTTTTGAGGTGCACCGTGCAAGTCACACTGCACAAAAAGATTTGCAGGGGGAGGAGCGAGCCGCTTGGCGCCTCGACACAGGATCATGATCCAGGTTCCACAACTCCAAACGGAGAATGTCAAGAAGCAACAAAATGCGTATCTGGAGAGCAGCGAGTAAAATGTGTACAAAAAAAGCCTGCATGTTGGCAGGTCTGCCAGAGGAAGAGAAATGACTGAGAAAAGAGTTCAAATCCTACTGGGCAAGGACATTGTGATAAAAGTGCAGGCACTAAGAAATGTAGAACATCTCCGTCTTCAAGTAAGGTCAGAGTTTGAATGTTGCTCTCGGACTCGGCTTTATGTTTTGGACAAGTTCCTCAGAAGCTCGTTCAACCCCTTTTGGGTGGTGGCGGACTGCATTGCCGCGCACTCGCTCAGCCGGGGCCCGATCTGGGCACGAAGCGCTTGGCACAGAACGGCGGTGGCGGCACGCGTGCTGCCGCCTCGGCCGTGCACCGTGCCGCTGTGGCTGGACGTGCCCAGCATGTGCCACAGCAAGGGCAACGCTTTTTGCTCCACCATCTGCGGCTTGCGAGAGTACAGCTTGGTCACCAGATCTGCAGGAAAGCGGACGGTCAATCAAAGAAATGTTTGGATTCGTCTTCTCTTTTGGGACTGACCTGCGACCTTCTCCACAAGATCCAGCTTGGCTTTACCGCTCACAAACTGAGCCTTGGTGCAGAAAGGCTGAAGGAGGAGAATGTTATCTGCCAACCAGAGAAGACAAGTTCACTCCAAAGAACTAAATAACTTCATCAGTACCACCAGGATTCACAGGCTATTTTTTGTAATTTCATAATTGGCGGCTGTTTTTTTTTAGAAGGTTGCAGAAAAAGTTTATATGTTTTGAGTCTTTTTTTTTTTTAACTTTTGATTTTATGACTAAGTTATCAATGATTTAAATGTTTGTAACTTTAATCTTAAAAAGCAAATACTTGCAATAAAAATTATCAAACAAATACTGTATTGATGTTTTACTCATTTTATAACACTCAAGACTTAAAAGTAGACGCTAGATGGCAGCACATACACATTACTGTAATGCTTTAACTACTTGTATACTGTATGTTAGTATTTTATACTTGTAATTTAATTATAATTTTAGAAATAAACACCACAAAAGGCTTCTTTATTGACCGCTCTCTGCTATGTTGCAGACATTCCCTCTGTATGTTTTACACTTGAAAAGCATTTGTCCATCATTAATGTTGATTTATGTTAATTCCTTTATGGTATGTTACACATCTACCGCCGCACGTTATGAACATTTATGAATTACTGAGAGCAATTTATAGCGGCCATTTTTGTTAGTGAATGAGAGACAATGAGAGATTATCATCACACTTCAACATCTCAAACATGTAAATGCTGCCCCTTTGCCAGGTCAGCATTACAAATGTTCTTAATGGTCTTATCTTGGATGAATAAAGGTTAAACGGACGGTGTGGCTCAGATGGTAGAGCAGCCATGCCAGCAACTTGAGGGTTCCATGATCGATTCCGGCTCCCGCCATCCTAGTAACGGCCGTTGTGTCCTTGAGCAAGGCATTTCACTCACCATGTGCCCAGCGCCGCTCACACTGGTGTATGTGTGTGAATGAATGATTGATGGTGGTCGGAGGGGCTGTCGGCGCAAATTAGCAGCCACGCTTCAGTCAGTCTAGCCCAGGGCAGCTGTGGCTACAAATATAGCTTACCACCAGTAATTTGAATGGGGAGTGAATGAATGATGGGATTTCATTTCACTGTGAAGCGTTTTAGGTGTATAGAAAAGCGCCGTATAAATCTAATCCACTATTATTGTTATTATTATTATTATTATTATTAAACTGAACTCGGAAGTGAGGACCCTGGTGTATTGCTAATCTTTATAAATGACATTAACCATAGGGAACAGAAAGTAGGTTTGAGCTATGCAAGAGGACAATAGGGGACGGTGTGGTGCAGTTGGGAGAGTGGCTGTGCCAGCAACCTGAGGGTTCTGGTTCAATCCCCACCTTCTACCATCCTAGTCACGTCCGTTGTGTCCTTTGAGCAAGACACTTCACCCTTGCTCCTGATGGGCCCTGGTTAGCGGCTTGCATGGCAGCTCCCGCGATCAATGTGTGAATGTGTGTGTGGAAATAGTGAAATGAAGTGAAGTGAATTATATTCATATAGCACTTTTCTCTAGTGACTCAAAGCGCTTTACGTAGTGAAACCCAATATCTAAGTTACATTTAAACCAGTGTGGGTGGCACTGGGAGCAGGTGGGTAAAGTGTCTTGCGCAAGGACACAACGGCAGTGACTAGGATGGCGGAAGCGGGAATTGAACCTGCAACCCTCAAGTTGCTGGCCCGGCTGCTCTACCAACCGAGCTATGCCGACCCCCGATAGTGTCAAAGCGGTTTGAGTTCCATAAAAAAAGGTATAAAAGCGCTATACAAGTATAACCCAATAGTGCTAATTGATCAATAAAGACTTTGCTGTCTACACAAAAAAATTAACATACGTATTGATCAGAAAGTCGACGCTCAGAGACAAATTGCATTGATAAATATTAGGCTGACTAGTCAAAATGCGAGGCTGTGCATAATTTGCAGGGATTGATTGAATTTGTGCGATCGAGACATTGAAAATTCCTGAAGAACCGGTTCATACCCAGATTGAGGATAAGTGCATCAATTGCACCAATAGCAGCGGAGTAAATAGCGTCGTTTTTAGAGTTGAGGTGATTGTCCACAATAGCCGGGACTAGAAGGTTGACCACTTGAGACAAGTTGTCCTTCATCAAGGGGATGATTTTCTGCAGCGACTCCAGGGCGTGTTGGTTGACTTTGCTGTTAGATTCCTGCAGTCTGGCCTTTAGGGCATCAAAAAGCTGCACATGAAGACAGCAGAGGTCAGGTCAAACATGTTAAAAACATGATTGTGGTTAGTTACATAACATACCGGGAATAAACTATGAATGACCAGGTTGGGGTGTTGCTGGCAGTCAGACACGAGCTGGTCCATGCCCTTAAGTTTCTCTCGGAAGTCTTTGGATCCCAGCATGCAAGTTAGGTGATTGATGTAGTCATTTTTGTCGGCGATGCTCTGTGTGGGATGTCTGCTGTTGACCATTCTGTAAATGACACACAATCGACTATTTACAGTCCAATATACAGACTCAAGTATTAATCAACCTTCTGAATCTTCATTAAAACCCTGCAACACCAACTGTTGTAAAATAACATCATTTTTAGCTGTCCACAAAACAAACCTGTAAATGTTATTTTTTAATTTTATTTAATGTTGATTATCCTTACAATGCCATTTGATGGTAAACGTGTACATAGTAGGGAGAGGGCGACATGGCCTAAAATCCATATAACAGCTCCATGCAACAACAATATAAATTACAAATTCACAATGTATTATTTGACATATGAATGATAATAGAACATTTCAAAACAAATTCCAAAGGCTCCAGGGACTTATTTTCTAAGCGTGTAAAGAACAAAAATAACCAAAAAACAACTTTGTCATCATAAAAAAAGTATCGAATCTAACTGCTGTAGTATCGACTATATTCTAAATGTATACATTCAGGAGCTCTATCTTAGTGGTTATAGTTGCTCATTGTATCCTCCTACATTGTGGAGTGTAGCATGTTTAGCTATTCTTCTGATACTTGAAATAAACATTTATTTTTTTTGTCGCCATGGAAACAATGTTAGTTAGCTGCTAGCGAGGATGCTACATTGCGTTGAGGATGCGTTTGTTTGCTTGTCGCTGTGAAATCTGGGGAACACAGCAAGAATGCATTATAATGATGTGATGATAGCATTAAAAGCGTTATTGTCCAATTTATATTATCTATATCACCCAACCCTACTAAATAGGTGTGTCAATCAAAAAAACAGAGCAGTCTTTGTTAACATGATGTTAAAGAGGTTAAATAAGTGGATATACTTTATATTTCCTGCTTTCTGCTTTTGCAAAGTTATATATACATAATAATATATATTGCTGTAATGAAACAAAATATACAGCAACCCAGTGATTAATCTTCTTAAATATTGTAATTGTTTGAGAGAAAATTTGTTTTTTGTGTTTCTTAGAATGGGTTGAACAGGTAAATACTAATTTATTGTGGAATGCATTCATCAAATAAGACTTTTAGGTTGTTATAGGTTCACAATTTTGGGTGTGAATGGTAGTAAAAATAGCATATGTACTTTGCACATTGGAGGGGGTACGTCTCAGATGTTCATAGTTTGAAAAAAAACCTAAACTTTTTTTTAGAAGTACCTTGGGATAAAAGTGTCTTTCGCCTTAGCAGGTTTTTGCAATACAAGCTGTCTCTCGGCTAAATGTTGCAAGCAAAAATTTGGAGTTCAGGTCCCCCCGCCGACAATTGGCTTAGCAAATGCCACAGTAAACTTTGTTAGATCTGCCCTTAACAATAAGAGTCTTACTGGCTAGCATTAGCTTATAGCCAGAGATCGACATAACTTTGTATTTTAAACTATGGGAAGGAAGAAAACGAGTGTGGAGAACAGTGCAGAGAAAAAGAATCTTGATGATATTCATTGAATTAAAGAAAGAAATGATTAAAAACAGGTCGACTTGCAAGCAGTTTAAACGTAGCACTGCCAGTCTGCACTATACCAAAGCAGAATTATCCATGAAAATATGGAGAAGCTGCTGAATGTTTGTTTAACAAAGAAGAAGCAGGGGAGAGATACTGTAGAAATCCATTCTATAGAGGTAAATGCTGTACATTATTATTCCTATATTAGTTTATAAACCTACTGTAGGTGTTTGTAGTACATTCTATTGTATTAATTTTAAACAATATTTCCTATGTAAAAGTTATGTTTTCTCTTAAAAAGGCATGTTAAATGCTAAATTGTTTTAGGGAGGTTAATTGATTTCGATTTATTTCAATGTGTCGCAATACTAGTTTTTCGAGGTACGAGCTGCGTCACAGAACCAATTTAACACGCCACAGCCCAAGGTATCACTGTACGTTTTGTTTGAATAGTTGATCTTTTTAGACCAGATTTGAGTAATTCTATGGATGATTTTTCTTATGATATTTCAAGCACAGGGATCTAACATTGCAATATTTCTGTAAAAAAAACATAAATTGCAAAATGTATAAAAACTAACATGCCTCTTTTACAATATGTTTGCATTTTTTTCTTTTAAGAGGTAATTTGGGACAATGCTATACTTCCACTTTTCACAAGGACTATCTGACAATAAACTGATTCCTCAAACACCTTTGGGCTAAACATGTGAAAAAATTGTGAATAAGGCCGTCTTGTCTCGGATGACCAATCTCTGAGCTCACACGTTTTTTTCTGGAACTGTCAGACTCAAAATCTTGAAGTAAGTATTGCAATTTATACAGTAATAAAGACAGGTACCCTGGATACTTCCGTGCATTTAGTGTCTGTCTTTGTGGTACTGACAGACAGTGACACAAATACCTGATGGTGTGGTTGACTGGCTCTCTGTTGAGAGATGAGGCTCGGACTGTGCCACTTCCTGGGAGGGACCGTCTGCCTCTGGCTGAGTTGGTGTCCTGGGGCATCTCACCGAGCCCCTAAAATCACCCCCAGTAGACAATGTTATAAACTAGGGCTGTCAAAAATAAGTTAACTCATGTGATTCTATCCACCCATCCATCCATCTTCTACCGCTTGTGCCTCTCTTGGTTGCGAGGGTGACTAGATCCTATCCCAGCTGCATTTGGGCAGAAGGCAGGGTACACCCTGGACAAGTCGGCACCTCATCACAGGGCCAACACAGATAGACAGACAACATTCACGCCCACATTCACACTAGGGCCAATTTAGTGTTGCCAATCAACATATCCCAAGGTGCACGTCTTTGGAGGTGGGAGGAAGCCGCAGTACGTGTAGGGAACCCACACAGTCACGGGGAGAACATACAAACTTTACACAGAAAGACCCCGAGACCAAGGATCAAATTGAGGCCCTTCTTATTGTGAGACAACAGCATTAACCCCTATTCAACCGTGCTGCCCCTCATGAGATACATCCAATCAAAATCATTACATTAATCATGCGGATTCATCACAAAAATAATTTGACCATATGTATGCTCCTTTACCTTTAGCCCAGATGGTCACCTGAAAGGCGTGTGGCTTGCTATACAGTCAGTGATATAACATTTAACAATGCAAAGATAAATGAGGAGACTTCTACTGTTATACTCACTGGCAAATTTCACTTCAAAATAAAGCCTGAGTGGACTTCAGATTAAAACGTTACCAGGTTAATAACCTTTGGTCAATCATAATTAATCCATATTCAAAAGTGGAATTATTCAAAATAATAAATTGACAGCATTAGTAAAAACATGTTTTAGACTGAGGGGCACGATAGTTATACCTTGGTTTTGAGACTTAAGATTGTGTCTCTGGTAGGCTGCAGGTCTTTCGACGGAATAGTTCTTTCCAGTATCTTATCAAAGTCTGGATGGTAGGACATGGACAACAGCATTCGACGGCCATAGTGTCTAAAGATTAGATAGAGGGTTAGGGTTAGTTCATTTCTGACCTTCACATGTGTTTCCAGCCATAGAGTAGACTCGCAGTAATACAGTGCATCCGGAAGAGTATTCACATAGCTTCACTTTTTCCACCCTTTTTTTTAATGTTACAGCCTTATTCTAAAATGGAACAAATTCATTTTTGTCCTCAAAATTTTATAGACCATACCACATACCACAATGTGAAAAGTATTTATTTTTATTTTACAAATTTATCGAAAATAAAAACTAAATTAAAAAAATCATATGTTGCTTACTTTTGCTTATGGCTGTCCATCGATTACGATGATGACGTTGCTCCAGTAATGGGTTATTGAGGGGGGTTTCGAATATGTCATTGCATGTGGCTGTGCAGGCCAATGCGTGACCCGCATGGTTTGCCACATGTGGGGCAGATGTAGTCCACGTTTGAGAGGGGGGGCCCTGCAGCGCGCTGATGTCGCTGTATACGTTGTCGTTTTCTCCTCTCAGGGGTCTGCTCTTGGAGATGAGCAATGCCAGCGTGACTGCAGTTGCGCCAGGTGTGGCGATCAGCAGCCAAGACTTCCAGTGCGGAAGGCTGGATAGCACAGCGCTTCAGGAGGGTTTTTATGTGGTCCTTGTAGCGTTTCCGCTGACCCCCAGGAGACCTACAGCCTTCCTGGAGTTGGCCATAGAGGATCTGTCGGGGGAGTCTCTGGGCGGGCATGCGGATTACATGCCCCACCCAGCGCAGATATCTTTGCGCAAGGAACACTTGGATGCTGGGTGTTTGGGTCCGGTCAAAAATATCCACATGAGGGACCCTGTCCTCCCAGGTCAGACCCAGAATCCGTTGCAGGCAGTGGATGTGGTATCTCTCCAGGATTCTGACGTGCCTTTGGTAAGGGGTCCAGGCTTCCGAGCCATATAGCAGTGTGGACAGACAAACTGCTCTGTAAACAGCTGCTTTGGTGGAAACTGTCAGGTTTCTGTTCTGGAAGACCCTGGTTTTGAGCCTACCGAAGGCAGCAGACGCTAACCCAACATGGACCTGGATGTCATTATCGATGTTACAGGTAGGGGACAGGACGCTTCCGAGGTAGGTAAAGTGTTGAACGATGGAGAGCTGCTGGCCATCAATGTTGAAGACAGGCACTTCTGACTGATGGATAGACTGTTGCGCAATGATCTGTGTTTTTGAAATGTTGATTTTGAGTCCTAGGGCACTGTACGTGGATGAGACCACGTTAAGTGCACGTTGGAGAGAGTCTGGCGTGTGGGCAAGGAGAGCACAATCGTCAGCATACTGAAGTTCTAGGATCTGTTGTTTTGTAATTTTAGTGAAGGCCTGGAGGCGCCGGATGTTGAAAAGACTGCCGTCCAGCCGGAACTGTATGTGGATGCCATCTGTGGTTCCCAGAGCTTTGTGTGAGAGGAGAGTGACTGCTGAGAGAAAGAGGTTGAATATAACAGGGGCTAGGACACATCACTGCCTGACCCCGACTATCACATTAAAAGAGGGGGATTGCTGGCCTCCAATGCGGACACAGGCTCGCATTCCATCATGAAGTTGTCTCAGGATGTTGAGGAACTTTGGTGGAATTCCCATCCTTCCCAGTAAGTCCCAGAGGAGATTCCGGTTTACGGTGTCAAATGCCTTGGACAGGTCGATGAAGGCGATGTACAGATCCTGGTGGTGTTCCCGGCACTTTTCTTGTACCTGCCTGGCTACAAAGATCATGTCAGTAGTACTCCGATCTCTTCTGAATCCACACTGTGATTCAGGCAAGATGTTCTCAGAGATGTGAGTAAGTAAATGAGAGAGCATGATCCGAGCAAGAACTTTCCCAGCAACCGACAGCAGGGAAATTCCTCTGCTGTTTCCACAGTCGGCTTTGTCACCTTTCCTCTTGAAGATGGTTATTATAGTAGCATCCTTCCATTCCTGGGGGATGGCTTCAGAGGACCAGATGGAGTCAATCAACTGGTGAAGCCGGCGGGTGAGGAGATAGCCACCAAGCTTCAGTACCTCAGCCCGTCAGGGCCTGGGCTTTTGTTGTTTTTTAGGCCCTTGATGGCTTTTTGGACCTCAGCAAAGGTAGGCGGGGAGTCCAGGTGGTCGACAGGGGGAGTGGTTGGGAAATTGGTGAAAATGTCCTGGTCAGAGGGATTTTCGAAGTTAAGGAGAGTGTTGAAATGTTCAGCCCATCTATTTAGGATCTGGGGTGTGTCCTTATAGAGAGTGACTCCGTCTGCCGATCTGACTGGGGTTATGTTTTTTCTCTGTGGACCATATATGGATTTGACGGCATCATAAAATCCATGAGAATTGTTGGTGTCAGCATAGAGTTGGATCTCGCTGGCTTTCTTGATCCACCAGTCATTCTCCATGGCTCTGAGGGTACACTGGACTTCGGCTCTTATGAAAGAGAGTCGAGTTTTTAGTGTGATGGATTGTGGGTTGGCCAGGTAAGCAGCATGGGGTTTGTGTTTTGCCTGGAGAAGTTTATGGATATCCGGTGCACTGTTGTCAAACCAGTCCTGATGTTTACGCCTGGTGTGCCCAAGGGATTCCTCTGCTGCCTGATGGATGGCAGTCCTTAGGGAGTTCCAGCAGCTGAGCTCTGAGCTGGTCTACAAAGTGCTTGGATTTGAGTGCTTCACAGTTGAGTCTCTTGTTTGGTGGTGTTTTCTTCAGTTGGGGGCGGACTTCCATCTGAAATTTGGCTCTGATCATTCGATGGTCAGTCCAGCAGTCCGCTCCATGCATCGCTCTGGAGATTAAGACCTCCTTCCTGTCTCTACGAGGGGTGATAATATAGTCGAGGAGGTGCCAATGTTTCGAGCGAGGATGTTGCCAGAAGGTCTTGAATTTATCTTTGAGCTGGAACAGGGTGTTGGTGATGATCAACTGATGTTCAGAGCAGAGTGTAAGGAGGCGAAGCCCATTATCATTGAGCCTACGAACCCCGTGCTGACCAAGTGTTCCGGTCCAGAGCCCACTGTCAGAGCCTTCCCTCACGTTAAAATCCCCGAGGAGTATGAGTTTGTCGGTGGGAGGCGTTCCCTCTATGGCGGAGTTTAGTGAAGCATAGACTGTATCCTTGCTCTCGAGGTCTGCATCCAGGGTTGGGGCGTAAGCGCTGATAAGGGTGACATGGCGATTTTTGGTGAGTGGTACACGCCACGTCATGAGCCTTTCGCTTATACCCACTGGAGACTCTGGGATCTTGTGAAGCAGGCTTGTCCTGGCGGCGAACCCCACTCCATGTAGACGACGGGAGCCTTCTGGATGACCCTTCCAGAAGAAGGTGTAGCCTTCTCCCGCCTCCGTGATCGAGTCTTCCCCATGTAAGCGGGTTTCACTCAGGGCGGCAATGTCAATGCCGTATCGGTTTAGTTCATGTGCAACGAGTGCTGTTCTTCGCTGCGGGCGGCTGGAGAGATCACGCACATCCAAAAGTGTGCGGACGTTCCATGACGCTATTCTGAAGGGAATTTGTTTTTTCTTATAAGTTTGTTTTCGACCGCATAAAGGGATGGCCCAGCAGCTGCGGTAGGCTGCCCGGGCGATGAGGAACAGACCATTTTTAGGCCACATTTTCTAGGCCCTTCCCATTTCAGGGTGAGCAGAGCGGGGCTGCTCAGTCACGTGCGAAGCTGCCGGAGAGGCATGCTGTTCCATCCCATCCCATAGCGACCTTCACTCGCACACAGCCTACGTGCAGGGTTGGGCTAGGTACGGCCAGTCACATCCTTGACCTGTACCAGCCGCCCTTCCTCATCACCGCAGGACTTGAGGGCGGGAGGTTGGGGGGTTGGGGGGGGTAGTGCTGAGGAGGAGCAAAAACACCTGCGCAGAGAATCGATTTAAGTGGTGGTAGAAGTGCGCAGTCTCTACCCACACTGTGTTGTCTTGGCCCCATGTGGCGTCCCCCAGTGGCATGAAAAGCTCATGACGACCTTCTGCCTCATGGGGTTGCAGAGGACTGCCAGAGCACCGGTCTGTTGGTGACTGCCTAATGTGGGTCCTCGCCACAGATTTTTCGTTAGGGGTTTTCTCCCGTAGCCTATAACCAAGTGGTTAGCCAGTAGGCACTGGTCAGTCGGATGGTGGTAGCCTGGATGAGGACTAAGCTATCCACCCCCGGGGGATCCCATGCTGTTTAGCCTGAGGCCGCAAGGCACACATCATGTGTACATACGTTTTCACAGCCTTTGCTCAATACTTTGTTGATGCACCTTTGTCAGCAATTACAGCTTGGCTCACCTATCTTTGGGAAGGTTTGCCCATTCATCTTTGCAGCACCTCTCAAGCTCCATCAGGTTGGATGGGAAGCGTTGTTTTTTATCGAGGATGTCTCTGTACATTCCTGCCTTTATATTTCCTTCTATCCTGACTAGTCACCCAGTTTTTGCCCCTGAAAACCAACCCCAAAACCTTATGCTGCAACCACAAAGCTGCACTGCTGGGATGGTATTGGCCAGACCAGAAAATGTTGTTTATCATGGTCAGAGTGTTTCAGGTGCATGTGGCAAAGTTTTTCCTAAGAAATGGCTTCCGTCTGGCCACTATACCATACAGGCCTGATATGGTTCATTGCTTCAGCGAAGGCTGTCCTTCTGGAAGGTTCTCCTCTCTCCACAGGGGATTGCTGTAGCTCTGACAGAGAGGCCATCAGGTTCTTGGTCACCTCCCCGACTAGACTAAAATTATTGCAGCAACGTACAGAGACATCCTGGATGAAAAGTAACGCTTCCCATCCAACCTGCGGAAGCTTGAAAGGTGCTGTAAAGAGGAATGGGCGAATCTGCCCAAAGATGGATATGCCAAGTTTCCATCCATCCATCTTCTTCCGCTTATTCGAAGTCGGGTCGCGGGGGCAGCAGCCTAAGCAGGGAAGCTCAGACGCTCCTCTCCCCAGCCACTTCGTCCAGCTCTTCCCGGGGAATCCCGAGGCGTTCCCAGGCCAGCCGGTAGACAAGTCTTCCCAACGTGTCCTGGGTCTTCCCCTTGGCCTCCTACTGGTCCGACGTGCCCGAAACAATTCCCTAGGGAGGCGTTCGGGTGGCATCCTCACCAGATGCCCGAACCACCTCATCTGGCTCCTCTCGATATGGAGGAGCAGCGGCCTTACTTTGAGCTCCTCTCGGATGACAGACCTTCTCACCCTATCTCTAAGGGAGAGCCCCGCCACCCGGCGGAGGAAACTCATTTCGGCCACTTGCACCCGTGATCTTGTCCTTTCGGTCATAACCCAAAGCTCATGACCATAGGTGAGGATGGGAACGTAGATCGACCGGTAAATTGAGAGCTTTGCCTTCTGGCTCAGCTCCTTTTTCACCACAACTGATCGATACAGCGTCCGCATTACTGAAGACGCCGCACCGATCCGCCTGTTGATCTCACGATCCACTCTTCCCCCACTCGTGAACAAGTAAAGTTAAAGAACCAATGATTGTCACACACATACTAGATGTGGCGAAATTATTATCTGCATTTGACCCAACATCCTTGATCACCCCCTGGGAGGGGAGGGGAGCAGTGGGCAGCAGCGGTGCCGCGCCCGGGAATCATTTTTGGTGATTTAACCCCCAATTCCAACCCTTAATGCTTAGTGCCAAGCAGGGAGGTAACGGGTCCCATTGTTATAGTCTTTGGTTTGAACTCACGACCTACCGATGTCAGGGCGGACACTCTAACCACTAGGCCACTGAGTAGGTTAACAAGAGTCCGAGGTACTTGAACTCCTCCACTTGGGGCAGGGTCTCCTCCCCAACCCGGGGTTGGCATTCCACCCTTTTCCAGGCGAGAACCATCGACTCGGATTTGGAGGTGGTGATTTTCATCCCAGTCGCTTCACACTCGGCTGCGGACCAATCCAGTGAGAGCCAAGCTTGTGGCATCGTATCCAAAAAGGCTTGAGACTGTAATTGTTGCCAAAGGTACATCAACAAAGTATTGAGCAAAAGCTGTGCATACTTATATATATGTTGTAATACATTTCCAAAAAAAAAAAGTTTCACATTGTCATATTGTCCATAAAATTTAGACAACAAAAATGAATTCATTCCATTTTGGAATAAAGCTGTTACATAATAAAATGTGATAAAAGTGGAGCACTGTAAATACTTTCCGGATGCTCTGTAGTAGGGGTTGTTACTGTTCAAGTCATGAATTAGATTGTTATTTTGTGCGCTGACACAAATACACACCTTGCTTCTGGTGAGGAGTCTTGTGCCAGTCTGCTGACTGCAGGTACAATTCTTTCAGATAAATCTTTACCTCCACTGAGGAGACGACCGGCACCGACTTTTTCCACCAGATTGGCCAAGTGTTGGGCAGTGCATTTCCTTACCACTCGATTGAGGTGACTATGAGCGGTGGCAAACACAGTTCATCTTAACAACTACAGTTCAAGTGGACTGCTGGGTGTTTTGTATGTATACTGACCTAACTCCCCCAGAGAGTAAAGCTTGAATACTTCGGGTGGGAGTGCAGTGCTGCACCATGCAGTCTAAAGCGTCATCAATATGCTGCCTAATAAAGGCATTAGGTTCCCCTCCCTTGTGCACTAAGACTTTAACAGTCCCTTCCAACTCCTGGTCCATTGCCTTCTGTAGGTGCGTGTAAAAGTCGCCCAGTGTGCGCACTGCAGCCCTGGACACGCCTGATCTTCTGTTCTTCACCTAATTCAGGAAAACATTGTCATATGTAGACATACATATAACATATGACTTCTATCCCAAATAACGTAACATTGATTGATTGATTGAAACTTATTTGTAGATTGCACAGTTCAGTACATATTCCGTACAATTGACCACTAAATGGTAACACCCGAATAAGTTTTTCAACTTGTTTAAGTCGGGGTCCATGTTAATCAATTCATGGTAATGTTGAAGTGTTTGTTACGGGGAGGTGAGAAGCTGTGCCTAATGCACTGACAGTAAAAAGGAATGTATTACAGAAATCAAAATCAAAGTCGTGCAATTCACAATTTCACCAAAGTTTGGAGGAAAAAACAACTCTAATGAACAAAAACTTGAGTTTTAACCATCATCACAGTAGATCTTAGCTCAGCAAGAAGGAAAGTAACTGAGTCTTGAAAAAAGAAAAGAAAACAATACCAAAAGTTATGTAAGACAAGCTGACTTAATTCAAAGCATTAAACCTTCGTCAGTGTCCCAATACTATAATCCAAGTTGTCATTTATCACAATTAAGCTAACTGTTTGACTTTTTACAATGACTAACATATTTCCTTTTTACAATGACTAACATATTTCCAAGGTTCTGCATCCACTAAAAATGTCACTAAAAGAAACATTGCAGTGTGGATCAATTTTACATTACGCCTTCAATATTTATAATGTTGACACACTGTAAAAGTTATTTCAGAATAAGAGTTAATTGTGTTGGAGCATTGGGGTGCCAACTGTATTTTCATCAGATGCACCAATTAATGTGATCTTACCTCTTGAGTTAGTGCGATGCAGATGTCATGAAGCCTCCCCTGAAGTACGTCTGAGTGGTACTGAGCCAAAGAGCGCAGCAGTGTAAGACCTTCAATCTTTTTCTCCCTTCAAAGTAAAACAATATTGAAATTTTTTCCCCATTCTGGAAGAAATATATTATCAACTTTTAGGTCTTTAGGTTGTTGAACCCTTGTGCAACGTTAAGATTGACTATTACTTGTATTCCGATTAGTGATTTCCTCCCGGAAGGGAAAATCAGTGGTGGTCAACCGAGCGAAGATGACTGTTGTACAGCAAGCAGCGTGCACACTTTGTACGCAATGAGCCTATATATCCCTGCAAAAAGCAGATATGAGCAAAAAATAAAAATCCCTATTTTTTCTTTAAAAAAAAGAAAAGCTCTGTCGAGTGATAATGGAGTCTTTGTCGGTGGAGTTTTCAAATATATCCAGTTATCGTATGCTCCAGACATCATTCTACACGACAAAACAGATGAAAACCTGGAAAACCAGTGGAGGACTACAACTTCTTTGTGGGTGGCTGGGTCAAGGACATTGGTATCAGGACTCTTCAGGATAAATATGCATGGTTTTGGCTCTGGTAAGGTTGCATTTCATGATTTAACTTCACGTCTAATGACATGTTTGTTTCTGTTGCACGCGCATTTTTCTGCCGTCTTTATCAAAATATAACTATTGATGTTAACATTGCGTATGTGCTGAAAGCTTCATTAATGATTGCTGCCTTTGGTAAAGGCTTAAAACTATTTTAGGCTCTGCTCACATTTCATTTATTTAGACTTGCCGAGTTGGTGCTTCACGGAACACTCATAGCAAAAATGTGTCCTAAGAAATAAAAATAATAAGATAATACTTAAATGGGAAACACTAAATGTTAAAAGTATATAAAAAAAACAAGGAGATCACTGCAAACTCGTGCGTTCTTCGGCTCTGCTCCGTTGTACTAAAGTGTGTGGTACTTTTGTCGTCTTTTTTCATAAAACCTTGCACTCTTCACGTTGATCCTTTTTGTGATTTAAATGGTTCGCACAGCCGAAAAACAACGGAAGAACAGGCCATTTTTCTTCGAGAAAGGCTAAATGGCACCTAGTATCCAAAAAGGACAGACGCTGGCTTGACCACCAAGCATATTTAATGGTTGGGACGTGAGCCTGACATGATGTCATTTTGAATCCAAGCTACACACACAAAAAATGTCATGAGTCAGCAATACATCTGTGTAACATTTGAAATATTCTGACAAGTTCAGTGCTATCTATTGATATGTTTCTATTATTTCCTAATGTTTTTTTATGTTTAGTGGCCTTTTTGTCAAAAATAAGTATTTTTTTTATGAAAAATTACTATTTTTAAAAGTAAGTTGCGGAGTGGAATATTTAAGTTTAAGTAATTATAGCTTAGTCAATAAGTCAATAATTGATCACAACATTGACTTTTGATTGACATCATTGTGAACAACAGGCAAAAAAAAAGGTGCAGTTCCCCTTTAAGGCTAGAGGGGAAAAGAAGCGAGTACCTGCAGCTGAAAAGAGCGTTCACATGTTTTTGTTTGGATCGTATTTTTTTCATATTTCAATAAAAAATGCAGAAGTGACAATTTGACACAAAAATTTAGATTTAAAGACATGGACTTTCGTATTTCCGCGGACATTTCAAGACCTGAGTAATATATATGTTATATATATCACCCAAGATCGTTTTTATGGCTTTTCAGCGGTTTAATGGCAATTAAACTCATTTACGCTCATCAAATTGAGAATTATGATTATCGTTTTCTGGCACCATTTGGTGGTTAACATGCACAATTATACCAAAACCATATTTTCTTGTATTTCAACCAACATGAATGGGATTAATTTGACTTTCATGAAAAAAAAAAAACATAGTAATATACCAGGATTACAGTTTGTAAAAAAAACAAAAAAACAATAGTTATAAGAAGATTCAATGGGGCCGAAAAGGTTCTTAAGAGAAAATGTGTACACTTAATGTTCATATACTCTTCTAACAACGCTGCAATCAAAAACAGTGCAATTTTACTATCGAGAAACTTGTGAAAAACTCCCTGGTAAAATTTCAGACCGCTATCCTTCAAACTGAACAATTCTATCACATAAGGAACACATGTAATGCCCGTTTTGGGGTCTAGGGTTGCACATGGGTTGAACATACAGCATCTTGCAAAGGGGAATACACCCCTCACATTTCAGCAATCGTATCATATCTTCTCGAGTGACAGTAATATGATACAATACATATCAATTTAAAGTATTACAGCTTGGATAGCAGCACATATTTACGGTCCTTTGAAACTAAGTCAACACACATTGTCTAAATTGATGTAAGCACTGTACATTTCACAGTAAACATGTGCAAATTGTGTAGGTGCCATTGTTGTCTAGTATTGCTTTAATCCCCTTGGGCATGGACTTTGCCCCAGCTACACAGGTAGTCAACTAGAATCATAGTCCATCGTATGCAGCTTTCTTGTCGTATTGGAGGTGTGTTTACGCTACTTATGTTGGAAAACAGGCCCATGTTGTGGCCCAGCTTCCCAAGTCATTTTAAGTGGATACAAGCTGTCCACAGACTGCTGTAAAGTACTGTATATTCACATTGTTGCTAAAATGTGAGGGGCGTATGACGTTATCAGTATTATGGGATGGATTTTTTTGTCTAAAGTGAGTATTTCTCACCAGCACTCTGAGCTCAGCCGGTCCAAGCTCTGAACCAGTGCTTGATCAGGTTTGGAAGAAAGACACAATTCTGGAGGCTGAGAGGAGTTTTTCTTGTGGCTCACAGCAACAGAGGAAAGATCCTCTAAGAAGACCGAAAACGAGACAAAACAAGTGCAACTCATTCAGTTTTCTATTACAACTCAATCAAGCTCACAACAAAGAGTGCATGCACAGGGGTAGGTAGGCGATACAGTAGTAATGTCATGAGTTGTCAAAATAAGGCACTGTTATAGATTTGACCAAACATGCATATTTAACTATTATCTAGGGCAGGGATATTTTATGCAAAAGTTTTTTGAACTGAACTCACAGCATACCTGTGGAATAATAGCCCACATGATGAAAAAGGGAGGACCTAAAATGGAACCTTGAGGAACACTACTAGTCTAAGTAATTTAAAAAAATGTTATTTAACCTGGAAAAAAATCCCATTGAGATTAAAAAAAATATTTTTCAAGCGAGTCCTGGCCAAGAGGCAGCAAAGTTACACACAATATTAAATTTACATTACACATTAAAATGACAGGATGGACATCAAGTAAAACAGCTACAGATAACTGAGGCTCCTTCAAATGCTCTCACTTTAGATTTAAAAGCATTTAAGGATAAACATTCAGTCTGCTTCCAGTCTCTTTGTAACATGATCCAAGCACAAGGAGCTGGATAGACAAAAGCTTTTTCCCCAGCTAAGTGCCAGAAAAACGGACAGAGAGCAACAGCTGAACATTGGTTCTCAGAGTATAAGAGCCCATCCTTCTCTGTGTAATTATTGTACAAATGTAATCAGGTAAATAAAAGACGAACAAGGGACTACTGACTGCATTTCATGTTACACAAGCTAAAGCAACACTTTAGTTCCATTAAAAAAAATTGTGTAACTGCCAAAAAGGAGAGGACCTACCCCGGATTTCCACTGGATACAAAATGACTGCGGATCGATACTTGCACGGCGAAAGACTCTTTCCGTTTTAAAAAAATTGAAGTCAAAGTGTCCGTTTCTACTGCCTGCGGAACGTCACTCACATGCCGTTGACCTGTTCCAGCGCTAGATATATGCAAAGCTTCTATATTTGCCGGACGCAGCAACAAATCAGTTTAATTTAGTTTAAATCTGCTTGCATTGGAAAAGAAGTTACGCACAAACACAAAATAAATTATCTGGTTTACTTTTTAAATATAAAACTCAGTTTTCAAGGTGGATTGTATTTTAAACTTTGAAACATCCTAATGGGCGGCGACCGACATGAAGTCAACTTGTCAAAGGTTTTCGGATGTAATTTCAACACCTTGTTGACACAAATGGACGAGGGCATGCTGATACTGAAGGTGCAAAGTTAAAGAATATACAGGCATTTCCCAGACAACTATATGGGGATATCGGGGCCTGTGTCAAATACCAGCTGATACAGGGACCGGTAAGCAGGGGAGTGGTTGTGACACGGTCGCCAGCGATTTTATTACAGTTGTATTGTAACTTGCTACAAAAAATTAAGTTGTTTATCAACCTTGTTGTTGCTGTTCAACACCTGTTATTAATGGCAGGATCAATTTTATTTGCTTCTGCTTCCCTACAAGGAGAGAATAAACTGTGGTTTACTTTTCGACAACTTCCCTTAACACATGATTTTGAGTGGATTCACAAGATCTCGTAAAAGTCTGCAATATTTCCTGCACGACAGAGCGCAACAGAATAGCGGCGGGGATTTGCTGGACTGTTAATGGTGGCGCTGTTCTGTGGCGGTATCATCCACTTCATCCAGTGGAAATCCAGGGTCAAAGAGGTGCCTTCAGGAACCCTTCAGTTATATATATCACAAGTTTGGACCCCAGTGTTGTATTTTTGCTATCAAGGTTAAAATGTCAATGCAAGGATCTGCCAATGTGTTTACAGTGGTCCAAATTACTCAATACAACAGGAGCACTTTAGGGTTTTTAGGAAATTGCTTTAAAAATATTTGTCTCCAAGTTTTAGGCTGAACTCGCGGGCCGATAAGGTGTCAGTCCCGGGCCGCCAGTTAAATAGCCCTGATCTAAATGTTTAGCCATAATGCACAAACTATCATTGTTGTTTTGTATTCATAATGCAAATAAAATGTGCAAATCAATATCAAGACTTAAACACATTGGGCAAAGGAATATGTACACCTGTACAATATAATGAGATTCAATACATTTGCAGCACATTTAAAATTTCAATCAAACGCGCCTGTCTTGTCCACACCTGTGGTCATTTAATAGCAGAAGTACGCTCTAGAAACACACACCAGGACTCCAGGGAAATAAAGCAAGGGGAAAGGAAGTAAAAACGAAGCGCTTGGCTCCGTTTAGGCCATGTACACGCTAACACGGAGAGATTCAAAAACGCATATCTGGGGTTGAAACGATCTCCATCCAAACAAGTGTAGTTTCAAAACTGTCCGTCTAAACACAAAGCATACATCTGCTGTCATGCACATTTTGTCCAATCAGAAGCCTGAAAAAAGCTGCAACAGCTGTCTTGGTGGAATTATACCTCTACTATGTTTATTTTGATATATTAGACGTACAATGACATGTACATTATCTTTAAAACCAGCCTGCAAGTACACAGAGCCCTGGGAACAATATGTATCTTTTTTTCCAATGTTTAAAGTGTGCATGCACGCCTGTGCTGCTGAAACTCAACACTCATAGAATTATAACATGTTTAGCAACATGGTGATGCCATGTTCAGCAACATGTGCAGTGAAGTGTACATTATGTCTAAAATCACCACACAGTAACGAGCCAAGGAAACCTTGTTGCATTTTTAAGTGCCTATATAAAGCACACGGACGCGCGTGTGCCGCTGCAAAACTCTTGTGAGTTATAAAGCATTTAATCATTGATATAGTACATGTGCAATGGAGTGGATACTGTCTTTAACATCAATACACACTACAAGGAGGATGCTACATCATGTTTTCTTTTTAGTTGCTCAGTCGCTTTTTACGCACGTGCACGGTTGTGCCTGGCTCTATCTACACAAATGGAAGCAACATATGTAAGCTAACTTCACGATTTGTCATTAAAAAAGGACTAAAAACATGAGATAATGTTTCATCTTTCTTATGACACAGAGCAAAAAGTCTTAATTGTAAAAGCTGTCCCATCAGGTGGAGGTTCAACAGTTATATATGTATAACTATATATTTATGATTTTGTGGCCTTTTAAACCAAATGTAGTTAATTTGCCACTGACCTGAGCTATGGGACAGCGAAGGTCGTGTCCTGGTGAGGCTTGGTGCTCTCCTTACGCGGGACAGGTTTTGGGGATTAGGAGGCACAGTGGGGGGGCTTGGTTGGTGGGGCGGAGTGAGGCACTTGATGGGGCTGTGGGGTCCAGGTGGACTGAGCGGGCTGGTGGGGCCAATGGGTGACCCATCTGAGGAAAGGTCTGCTGTACAGAACGTGATTGTGCTACCGTTTGGATGGAAATCTACAACAGAGATGATGGTCACAAAAACATTCACCACGCAAGTGTTTTGCGAGGGAAAGGCGGCTTTATCGATTTTATTTACTTTTGTTGGAAAAATATAACTGATAGGATTTTTAGCCATGTTATTTTGGTATTTAAGACAAAAATTAAGAAAAAATAAAAAATGAAACCCATTAAAAATTTGAATCTATAGGAATAAAATGTATTTTTGTAAGGCGACCTACGTTTAATCTTCGTACTCTCTTCAGTAGGTGAGTCAGAAAGCATTTGTCTGACACGGTGCCGGATCTTGTCCCTATGCCTGGAGTGTGTATTCGTCATCTAGTCACACATTGGTGGGGTGAGGAAAACACATCAGGCTGTGACAAACACAGAAGGCCCACTGTGATTTAAAAAATAGATGCAAACGTTACCTCATCAGGACTTGTGGTTGTTCTGTGATCACCAGACAAAAGATGGAGGCATCCGAGGGGTTCAACAGAGGGCTTCGCCACCATATCACCCTGCTCGAATGACAATCCAGGACGAGGTGATGACACTTTAGCATCAAACATACCTAAGACACATGAGGAGGATATCAGCAGATAGGTTGTGGGACCAGTAAAGTGGACTATATGATACGGAAGTTAGAGATGGTCAAGGTTTAACATTGTATTTTAGCTCAAACAGTGCTGTTCAGTCTGCTAAGCAAAGTAAATGCAATTTAACAACTCTTTGCCCACCTCTTCCAATGACTCCTTCAGACACGTCTTTTGCAAGTGAATTCCTTCTTCCGTTGATGTGAGATTCTGAGAGGAATACAAATAACATTCAATGTAACGCATTAACCCATTATTTTCTTTCCCATTTTGACTTACCGTTACTTGACTTTAGAGTTCTCGGTGATTCACTTAATGCTGGTTTGATAAAAGGGGGCGAGGGTAATGCTGTGTCCTCATTGCTTCTAAAAGTTCCATTGGAGTAGCTGACTCTCTGCCCAACAACACCCACCTGGGATGACAGTTCATTCCTCTGACATAGTCCTTGGACGTGAAAGAGATATAATAATGAAATGCAGAACACGCAAACAGGCTAAACCATTATTATATTTAATACGGTACCCGAAAGGCTGCTTAAGTCCATGGACACAGACGACTTCAATTTTGCAGAAGGCACTCTTGCCATACGAGGTTTCACTCCTGAGGTCATGCTTCCAGGACTATTGACAGGTGGAGTAGAAGAGTCTAGGCTGAAAAAAGAATCTTGCACCCTTGAAAACTGGCTGAATTACATTAAATATAACTATCGGTATGGAGGCATTTGTATTGTTCAAGCATGAATAAAGACACTGATATAGCGCGGCGCAGTGGGAAAGTGGCTGTGCGCAACCCGAGCGTCCCTGGTTCAATTCCCACCTAGTACCAACCTCGTCACGTCCGTTGTGTCCTGAGCAAGACACTTCACCCTTGCTCCTGATGGGTGCTGGTTGGCGCCTTGCATGGCAGTTCCCTCCATCAGTGTGTGAATGTGTGTGTGAATGGGTAAATGTGGAAGTAGTGTCAAAGCGCTTTGAGTACCTTGAAGGTAGAAAAGCGCTATACAAGTACAACCCATTTATCATTTATCAGCCAACATCTTAATAATCAAATGCCTAGTGCATTTGATACAGAGCAGCCAAAGCAGGTAGGGAAACAGACTCAAGTGTGCCTTTAAACCCCCATAATGCCCTAACACTTGACTATTTTGCGTCATCTAAATAGCAGTGAGACCCACTGAATGGCATTATATTAGTTAAATGGGAATACAAAAATGTGATTGGTCCAAAATCTCCTTTGCCTCAATTCTATTGAAGGGGCGTAATGATGATTTTTGTCTTTTCTGACTTATAAATGTTGTTACAATGTTAGATACTTGTTTTAAACAATGTCAAAGCGTCCATTCATTGGGTTTATGAATTTGTGTTAACATGCATACAGTTTTGGATGCCTCTGTTAGAGGGGATTTGCAGTCTGGTTACGTTGTGACATCACAGAGAGGTAGACGTACTTATTTGTACATTAAGTCAAGCTCCTCTTCCTCTGCTGCTTTAGACCATGAGGAAACACGAAATGTAGGATAAAATATTATTTTCATCTAATTGTGGCATGTGCATAATGCCACTGACCTGTGTGACATGCAGTGACATTATTGCTACTAAAAGCAGCTGTTTTTTATGCAAGTCTAAATCAACTGGAGAGTGTGCAAGTGTATCTAATGTTGTGACCAGGAGAATCCTGATAATGTTTATGAAATGTATTTTCGACTGTGTTGGAAAAGAAATACCAGTGACAACTTCAAGATAAGTATTTAAACAGTATGCATTTTCAAAAGATAAATTATGATACTTTTGAGAGGGTGGGTGTGGTTTAGATTGCAATCTGAGAATACCTCCAGAAACAAACATCTTGCAGACAGACATGTTATAAAAATGACTGTGGAGCAAAATTTACACCAAAGCATATCTTCAATACATTACATTGATGTACCATGTGTGGTACACCAAATAATCACTGAAATAAAGTAGTTTTGTTTTCCTATATTCAAACATAGTGTTACTGTTCAAACTCTGTGTAACATTATGATGGCCCAAAATTTCTGCCTTGTTTTAAATGAATACTTGGGCCTACTATGCTACTGTATTTTAATTTTGATCATTATGGTGGTACTTAGTGAGCCAAATGTTTTCTGAGGTGGTACTTGGTAAAACAAATGTTTGATACCCACTGATTTACACCATAAGAAAATGTTTATTGTACGTCTTAGGGACGGCGTGGCGCAGTGGGAAAGTGGCCGTACGCAACCCGAGGGTCACTGGTTCAAATCCCACCTAGAACCAACCTCGTCACGTCCGTTGTGTCCTGAGCAAGACACTTCACCCTTGCTCCTGTTGAGTGCTGGTTGGCGCCTTGCATGGCAGCTCCCTCCATCAGTGTGTGAATGTGTGTGTGAATGGGTAAATGTGGAAGTAGTGTCAAAGCGCTTTGAGTACCTTGAAGGTAGAAAAGCGCTGTACAAGTACAACCCATTTATCATTTATTTATTTACATCAAAATCGACATAGGTTCTCTAGTTTAAGGCACATGTATCACAATGACCGCATATTGAAAGTTGTGGTCCTATTACCTTGTTTTGATGCCAAAGACACTGGAACTGGTGAGACTCAAACTGGAGAGACCATTCTCGCTGGCTGAGCTGGTAAGCATGCGAGAGGTGTGCACAGCTGGGTCTTGACTCAGGTCTAACTTTACAGGATCCTGGCTGTCCTGGTCTGTGTCTGAACTGCTAAGGCTCACTTTGGCCCTCTTCTTAGCAGCACTGTTTCGCAGTGAACGCAGAGAGTTCAACATCTGTGAGCAAACCAGATTGGCAAATAAAAGCAAGGGGAGGAATGTGCGAGATTACAAATAATACCTAATGTAAGAAAATCTTTTATAGTAAATATCAGTCAGACAAATGCATAAGAAAATACCTCCTGCATGTCCAGAGCATCTTCCTCTTGATTGTTTTGTGTTGTGTTAAAGCCAACAGGCTCAAAGTGAAGGTCTCTCTCGAGTTGCTGATTTTGGGGGCTGTACCGTGCATTTGATCTCTGGTCATAAAAATGTATCTGATCCGCTGAAGCAATTACTGGTGAAATGGCGAGTGCTGTCTTATTACTGTTCAGTGCCCGGCGGAATGACAACGTTGAAGAAGAACTCTTTAGGGCGGCACGGATTGGCCTTGGAGAACATCTGATAGATTGGTCCTCTGGATTGGATGGGAGCAGAAAAAAAGATTATTACAAAATCATGACCAAGCTAATCTGTATTCTGCGGACAAGATTACCCCTGCCTTTTCCTGCTGTGTCCCTCCAGGGGCTGTTGTCTCGCTGCTGGGGGCTGCTCTCTCGCTTGTTGGGCCAGGTGTTAGACATAGAGAGTGAGGAGTCGGCATGGCGACGGGAAAATGTTGGAGTGAGCTGGCCTCCTGGTAGTGCAGCCAGAGGGTAAGAAGGCAGCAGGAACGAACCTGAGATTGTGTGGTTTGAGGGGAGAGAAAGCGTGCGCTCAACACTGGGATTCCTTGAGAGCGTGTGTCCTTTGGAAGATGCTGTAAGAAACGTTTCATACAATATCACGTCCAAAAATCAAGAGCGATCAAAACTGTATGATAATATTGTAATACATCTAGTGACTGTGGGGTGTTTACTTTACTGTAACTGCAGAGTACCCGTTTTTTTTGCAGAAATAAAATTATATATGAAGAGAGAATTTGCATACATTTTTTTTAATTTGGAACATTTATCAGATCAACATTGTGTAAAGGATAAAATTGTTTTCACAAATGAACTCTTCATTTATTATGGGGAATATATAATATACATTTGTATTGTATCTCACTGATGGATAGTTATCTATTGCTTTCTTTTTAAATAATTTTAATGAACACTAATTGTTTTTTTTTTGTCTTGCATAGAATAAAGCCAAATACTTGCTAACTTTTGTTCTGTTATGCTCATAATGGTGGACATCAAATTGTTTAATTTTCCAATTTAAACTTTTGAGAGTTTAGCAACTTTATCTATGGAATGCTATGCAACATTCATAAGCACTTTTCTCTTTACAGCATTATAAATTGCAGTTTCATAGAAAACCATGTGATGCTGCTCTATGCATAATACGTATGCATGATCTTATAATAGTCATGGATTCAGGTTTATATAGCGCTTTTCTTGACACTCAAAGCTCTTTACAGTGTGACCCATTACAACACCTAAAAAAAATTAGGGAATCACACAGATTTGTAAGATGTTCATTCCGCTTAATTTTGTAGAAAAAAGTGGATAACAAACATTACAAAAATGTTTAGTCATTTCAAATGGCAAATTACTGGCTTTAAGAAACACTACATTTTAGATTGAACAGAGTTAAAAAATATGGAATACCTAATTTCTGAGAAAATATTATGGAATCATGAAAAACAAACAATTACAACCGTTTGCAGTGTCTAAGACATGGGCTTAAACCAGAGACAAACAGTAATTACAGTACTCATTAATCTTGCGCCAACTTTCTCTGGTTGCTGTTGACAGATCAGCTTTACAGGATGAAGTATTTTTGTCATAGACCATTTTTTTTCTAATTTCCACCACAGATTTTCCAAGGGTATTTAGATCCAGACTATTTGCAGGCCATGGCATTGACCATATGTATTTTTTTTACAAGGACAGTCTTGTTTTTGCTATATGGCAAGATGCATTATCATTTCGAAAAAAAAACGTCATTATCACAAACATCATTTTGATTCATGGAATACAAAAAGTGTCAAAAATGTCAATGTAAACTTGTGCATTTATTGAAGAAGTAATGACAGCCATCTCTCACCTTGCCCAATGCGGATTCACAACTCATCACTGAATATGACGTTTATCCAGTGCTCAATAGTCTACAATTGTGTTTCCTTAGCCCAATGGAACACTGTTTGTTATTCTATACATATTAATGACAACTTTCGTTTAGTTTTTCTGTATTTAAATCCTATTTTCTTCATACAGTTTTTTACATATCGGTTACAGACTGTGACTCTCGTTTCATCCTATTTGTTCTGCTGTACAATTACTGACATATTGGTTTAAGTTTTGTTTTTTGACGCTTTAATATTTTCGTTGGTCTACCACTATGCTTGCCTTTTAAAACCTTCCCATGTGATTTGTACTTGGTCCTGATTTTAGACACAGCTGACTGTGAACAATCAACATATTTTGTAAGATTGTGTGATGATGTACCTTCTTGAAAAAGTTTAATAATCCTCTTCTTTGTTTCAAAATACATCTTTTGTGTTGAAGCCATGATTCATGTCAATCTACCTGGTGCATTTGCACTGCAAGGTGTGCACGCTCCTCTTTAACTGCAGACTAATTAACATATTTAATGTGATGTAATTGTTAGCTTTGGAAATAAAAATGTATAAGGTGATATAATGTTTTCCCCCCCAGAATTTAATGATTGCATAATTTATAACCCTGTTTCATCTAAATATTAAACTGACTACAACAATTTATATTCTGGACTTATTTTAGTGTTTCTTAAAGCCAGAAAATTGCCATTTGAAACGAGTACAGTTTTGTATCTGTTATCTTCTCTTTTTCTACAACATTAAACAACTTAATGAACATATTCGAAGTCTGGTGATTCCATATGATTGCCAGGCGTTGTTCTTATTCCCTTCACATTTGCACACAGATGGTGGTAAGCTGCATCTGTAGCCACACGGAAACATATTTGCCGATTTGTGCCAACAGCGTCTCCGACCACCACCAAACATTCATCTACCACCATGGGTAAAGTGCCCTTCCTAAGAACACAATGACAGGGTCGGAAATGGCGGACGCTGGATTTGTACCAGGAACCCTTATTTTTCTGCAGGACCGCTCCACCATTCAAGCCATGCTGCCCTTATGGTAAGGACATGTACTGTGACAACTGCTACTATCTGATGTCATAGTAAATATAATAAAAACTAGCTCATGATGCTATTTGTTATTATAAGAACTAACGTTTATTTACTTAGGTAGACAAAGAACCCAACAATTTATTGTGGCACTCTGACATATGGTTATTATTAATCCCCGCTAGTTATGTTGACTAGAATGAAATCCAGGATTATTTGTTTTGAGACAATGATTCCTTACCGCTATCAGTCTCTGTGAAGTTTGTGGTTTTAAAGATGTCAGGGTCTAAGTTGAGACTTCCGCTTCTTCTCAGTCGGGTAGGAGACAGCCTTCTCCTAGAGGTTTGGGGTGTCTGTGGTTCTGCAGAACCTTAGACAAAGTAATTTCTTTCAATTTCCTTCTTGCAACTGACATTGTGGCAGTTCCAAACCTGTCAACCCTATTTAACTGTGGTAGAGTCAATTCAAATAATTGTTTTCATCACAGAATACTTGCTCCTGGCAAGCTTGTCTGGTATGATGTTATCTTCCAAGTTGACTTACAGCCACATACATCTCACGGCTTTCTTGTGACTTCTTTGACTCAGCATGCAAATCCAATTAAAAGCGGCTCTAATGTGTGCCAACTGAAGTTCACTATGACAACAGCACTTGTCACCACAGATTAATGTGAGCATTAGAGATATATATTGTGACTTACTGAAAGTGGGAATGTAGGTCTCAGGGCTCAGTTTCCTGGATAGCGGGATAACATCTCCGATGGTTACCTGGGGAAAGAGACAAGTGCAATTCCATACACAGGCCCAAACAATAGGATGCAGCAGATATTTTGCCTTTAAGGTTATCTTTCATTGCTGCCACTGCTCACATGTCACCTCTTCTCGGTTCTGTTCCTATGTTACAGTGAAATCTGTAAAACTGTGGTTTAAAGAAGAGAACTAAAGCACAATAAAATACAGTTTTTTTGCCTTTATTTCTAATTTATTATGAGAATCTGGCTGAATTCCAATTAGGCAGGGCACTATACGCCTGCTTGATAACACTCTAGCGCTTGATGAGTGTGCAGTTAACACTAGAGCTGTAAATAAACCATGTTTTGCAAGTCTAGCCTTGTGATATTACCAATTATATCTGCCGCACACACATGCATACCCATAAGAGGTGCTCTAATAGGGTTGCTGGGAGACAGATTCTGCTGTAAACAGAAGGTTTGAAATAAAAGCCATTATACTGGGCGACAGTTCCCAGAACAGAATACATCACAGTCAATTATCACCTGAAAGAAAAACATCACAATCCATGGATGTTATTAGAATGTGTCTCATACTGTAGCATTGTTTTTTTGTGTTATACATTGCAGTGTGCTAAAAAGTGCCAGAAAATGAATCTCGACAAGAGTATCTTCTTCCACAAATAGTATCACCGATTGGTGTTGTGAAATTCCACTGTCGTTTGTCTTCTTGTTAGTCATTCGAGTCTCTTGATCTTATCCTTCCTTTTGTACAGCTTATCATGTTCATGCACTTGGGTCTATCCTAGAGGCGGGATACACCCTGGACTAGTCACCAATCAATCCCTTTTCCACATTTTGCTATGTCACACCTTTACTTTAAGACAAAATAAATAGTTCCCACTCTCAAAATTCTACATACATAATGGCCTTTTATTTATTTTTTAAACAAAAAAAACAAAACATTAACATAGGTATTCACAATCTTTGCTCAATACTTTGTTGATGCACTTTAGGCAGCAACTCCTCCAGCCTCAAGTATTTTTGAATATGTTGCCACAAGCTTGGTCAATTTTACCAATTCCCTCTTTGCAGCTTAAGCTGGATGGGGGGCATCAGTCCTTTTCAGGTACCTTCAGAGATGTTCAATAAGATTCAGGTCTGGGGTTTGGCTAGACCACTCAAGAACAATCACAGAACTGTCTTAAAACCTATCTTTTGACATCTTGACTGAGTGATGAAAAATGAACCCTTGTCACAGTCTGAGGTCAAGATCATTCTGGATCAGATTTTCATCCATTAGTGCAATCATTTTTTTCTTCTATCCTGATGTTGAAAAACATCCCCACAGCCCAATGCAACCACTAGTGACCACCATGCTGGACTGTATGGATGACAGTGATGAGCCTTGCTTGGTTTCCAAAGATTTTAAAACTTCTTCACATAAGACCTAATTATTTAGTTTCTTGTGGTCTGAGGGTCCCTTCAGGGGCAAACTTCAGGCAGAATTCAATATATTCTTTAAGGAGGGGTTTCCATATGGCCTTTCTATCATCTAGGCCTGATTAATGGATTGCTGCAGAGATGTTTATTTTATTAATTTTTTTAATATGTTTTAAAAATACATGCACCAAAGACAAGCACCTGGGGATAGGTTGATTGGCAACACTAAATTGGCCCTAGTGTGTGAATGTGAGTGTTGTCTTTCTATCTGTGTTGGCCCTGCGATGAGATGTCCTTCCGCCCGATTGTAGCTGAGATAGGCGCCAGCGCCCCCCGCGACCCCGAAAGGGAATAAGTGGTAGGAAATGGATGGATGGATGGATGTTTTAAAAAAATGTTTTGTCGAATTTTGAGAAAAAATTTATAATAATAATTTGGTAATATGTACCGGTAACATAAAAAATGGGTACTGTGAAGACTAATAGACAAACGACTCGGTTTGCTATGGAGCAAACCTATGACTAACAAGGTCCTAGGATAGTAACAAATTTAAAAAGCACTAAATACTGCCTTACAAACAAATGGTCCCTTTTTTCCATGCATAAAACCGAATCACCCAGAGTCTGATGCTCTGTTTTGTGAGAGTAAGTGCATTTAAAACGTTATTTAATGAATGACAAGGCACTTGATATGAAACTTCACTGTAAACATATTTCCAGCCCCCTTCCTGCTCCCTTTACTGATAATAATGTACAATAATGGCAAATTTCCCAACAGATGTGCATTGGTGCTAAAGCGTCAGTGCGGGGCTGGTAGCCCTTGTACAAGGATCGCATCCCAAAAATATGCCAATTTATGTTTTAATGATGGTAAATGTGTTTTTGCACAAAATAAACTAAATGTTAAACTATTTATTTCCCACCAATTCATTTTAGTACAAAACATGCATCAAATTAAATTCAAGTTTGATACTAAAAAAAATTCTAACAATTGTTTCACATTAAAGAAAACTGTAAAACAAATTGTTATGGGGGGCCACTCAAAGTAAAATTCTGCTCAGTGACCCAATTTAGCCAGGAGTGGTCCAACTTAAGCCAACAGCAGGGTCAATTCCAACTACGCATCCACGTGACAACCCTGTCTGTTCTCACTGCACCAACACCAGTGACGTGCAGTCAGGGGAGGCAGGTGAGGCGGGGCCTCCCCTGCCATCATGAAAAGAAAAAAAATGGAAAATGGTAAAAAAAAATTTAAATTGTTATATATATCCAGTGATTATATTATGAAGTTATTTTCCATTTAACTTCACCAGTTTTAGATTATTTTTATTCAAAATTGCTGAATTTTCACATTTGCCGTTCAAATACTGAGAAGAGACTTGCGGTGAGTCACAGCCAGTTAAGCCTCCCCGTGGATTGCGCAATGACTTGGTAAACTGCTGGCTGGTGTGCAGTGAGACCGTATTGCTATATGAATTATATTATACATTTCCATAGTTTAGTTAGCTGAGGTATTTAATGTACAGCAGGGGTCACCAACCTTTTTGAAACCAAGAGCTACTTCTTGGGTACTGATTAATGCGAAGGGCTACCAGTTTGATACGTACTTAAATAAATTGCCAGATATAGCCAATTTGCTCAATTTACCTTTAATAAATAAATATACCGGTATGTATAAAAAATGGGTATTTCTGTCGTCATTCCGTTGTACATTTTTTTTCTTTTGACGGAAGGTTTTTTTTAGAGAATAAATGATGAAAAAAACACTTAATTGAACGGTTTAAAAGAGGAGAAAACACGAAGAAAATGAAAATTACATTTTGAAACAGTTTATTTTCAATTTCGACTCTTTAAAATTCAAAATTCAACCGAAAAAAAAATTAAGAGAAAAACTAGCTAATTCGAATCTTTTTGAAAAAAAACAAAACAAAAAAAAAATTTATGGGACATCATTAGTATTTTTTCTTGATTATGATTAATTTTATAATTTTGATGACATGTTTTAAATAGGTTAAAATCCACTTTTGAAATAAGATATAAATTTGATTCTACAGATCTTCCAGATTTGCCAGAATAATTTTTTTGAATTTTAATCATAATAAGTTTGAAGAAAATGTTCACAAATATTCTTCGTCAAAAAAATAGAAGCTAAAATGAAGAATTAAATTAAAATGTATTTATTATTCTTTACCATAAAAAAAAGTACTTGAACATTGATTTAAATTGTCAGGAAAGAAGAGGAAGGAATTTAAAAGTTAAAAAGGTATAAGTGTTTAGAAATCCTAAAATCATTTTTAAAGTTGTATTTTTTTTTCTAAAATTGTCTTTCTGAAAGCTATAAGAGGCAAAGTAAAAAAATAAATGAATTTATTTAAACAAGTGAAGATCGAGTCTTTAAAATATTTTCTTGGATTTTCAAATTCTATTTGAGTTTTGTCTCTATTAGAATTAAAAATGTCGAGCAAAGCGAGACCAGCTTGCTAGTAATGAAATAAAAAAATAGGAGGCAGCTCACTGGTAAGTGCTGCTATTTGAGCTATTTTTAGAACAGGCCAGCGGGCGACTCATCTGGTCCTTACGGTGCCCGTGGGCAACGCGTTGGTGACCCCTGATGTACAGTGTATTTTGTAAACAACTGTATGTATGTAACATATTTCTTGTGCTGGGAAATCATAAAACGGCTGCGAAGACACACTGTGTGAGGCTCGCCTCCTGGTGGTAGAGGACGCTAGTGATCCTAGAGATCATGCGACTACTCGGCTAGGCCTGGGGACATCTGAAGCCGGTATGTTTATAATTTGTCGTTTGCCTGCATATCGTAAAAACAACCGTCCAACATTTTACAACTAATTGTAAACTTATAGGTGCTGACCATCAGGGGCGAGTTGCGACAAAAGA
Organism: Nerophis ophidion; assembly: GCF_033978795.1. Lineage (NCBI taxonomy): Eukaryota > Metazoa > Chordata > Actinopteri > Syngnathiformes > Syngnathidae > Nerophis > Nerophis ophidion. The sequence continues at coordinate 49,727,355 of NC_084613.1, forward strand.
GTGTGTCGATGTTGAGATATTAAGCCGAGTTGGTAAGTGAATTTGTTTGCCAATAGTAACTACTAGCCTTACCCATGTATTTTCTATGGGCGGATAGCATCGGGTTTTAATCCTGTTTCCTCCAGTGTTTCTGATCCGATTGAATTTATATTTATGTTGAGTCTTTATTTTGGGTACTTAAATATGGTGACTGAGTATTGTGGCATTTTAAGGCCATCTGCATGTTTTATGCTACAGTAAAGACAATGAATGAACACTGCTGCTGGAGCGCGGTTACACCTGTCATAGTGACAACACTGCGTTGCACCTGTCATAGTGACAACACTGCGTTGCACCTGTCATAGTGACAACACTGCGTTACACCTGTCATAGTGACAACACTGCGTTACACCTTTCATAGTGACAACACTGCGTTACACCTGTCATAGTGACAACACTGTGTTATACCTGTCATAGTGACAACACTGTGTACTGTTGTGTTTGTTATTTTGTACATACATGTGATTATTTAATATTGTTAATGTTAACAGTATTATCGCTAATGATAATAATAAGTGTAACTTATTTATTGAAGTTCGAACGATAGATGACTTAATGTTGATATTTATGTGCGCACATTGATTGAACTCCGGGTCCTGTGTTTACGTAGGCCAGGTCCCTAAGTCTTGAATGGCGAGCTGTAGATAGGCCTCAAGCCCGAGCCCAAGGATCTCCACCTCCTCAACCCCTGAACTCCACTTGCTCTGGTCGGGCAGGTAGGCGGCTTATAGCCGAACCCCTTGCCTCGCACTTCATTGCTCTGCGGCCTTTTGCACTACATCATACACAACCTGCCCATAATCTGAACTTTCACTACAAACTTTTATATTCACAACGCCAACCCGTCTGGCTATATGAACTGCGAATGCACTTATGGACTGCGATCAGTCTCATATGACTCCTATAAACTTGAAGAACTTTTGATATCACTTTTTATGAATTACCTGAACTAAACCAACATTGTTTGTTGAGATTCCTTTCTGTTTTTTTCTTTTGTTTTGAATGGCCATTCCTATTAATGTCTGTCCACTAGTTGTTGCACTGTACATGTTTAAATAACACCAGTATCATTTTAAGTATTTAATTGTGTCTGTCCTACTCTCTCCGAGTCGTAATCTAGACTTCTGATTCGCCCAAATATTGAGAACTTCTACTATACTAGTTAAAGTACCTGCTACATTAAGTTAAAGTACCAATGATTGTCACACACACACACTAGGTGTAGTGAAATTTGTCCTCTGCATTTCACCCATCCCCTTGTTCACCCCCTGGGAGGTGAGAGGAGCAGTGAGCAGCAGCGGCCGGGAATCATTTTTGGTGATTCAAACCCCAATTCCAACCCTTGATGCTGAGTGCCAAGCAGGGAAGAATGCTGGTATGAGCTTTTAAACATAACCCGTTAACTGCTGCCAATCAAATGGTGAATAAGATACTCTAGGGTTCATATATTTATAAATCTGACTGTGATGAAGTCAGTTCCTCACCAGCCATGAACTTCACTGCACGTCACTGACCAACACCACATTACTTCCTCATTCTCCACCAATGGACATTAAGGAATACATAAACACCAGGAAGTCCAGACAATACTTGCATGTTGCATTGAACTAGTTTGCCTTTTGCTAATTTAAGCATATGAGTCAAAACCGCCTAATGCAAGTGAATGGACTGAATTTCATAAAATCCTTTTCTACAAACTGTTTTATATTTAACAGTGTGTGTTTTACTTGCTACATGTCTTATCCGTGTAGTCTTAGCCTTAATAGGGTTTTTGTATTGTATCATAATGGTATTGTATTGTACGGTCTTAAAGGGGACCTATTATGCAAAACCAACTTTTCTTTCCTATTGGAACTGGTTTTGTGTACTTGGGATCTGCATAAGTCCCAAAAATTTGAAATGAAACCACGGAGGCATGGCGGAGATATTTATAAAACCATCTTGCCTTCCTTCATATGTTCTCCAAACGAATTTGCCAAATTTGTGACGTTTTTCTCTAGTGTGATGTCAGCGGATAGCTAAATCTATGGTAGAGGTTTACCAGAAGAGCTTTGGACAAGGTTGCCATTGTAGTCCGACGGCCGACATTGTAGTCAATAAGTTCCTTCTTTTTCTCTATCCTTTTGTTGTGGGGCTGACTGGCTTCTACATGCACATGCATCCTCTGCTGTTTTCATTTTTAATTCAAAGTAGGGTATAGATCGAATTCATATCTGTTAGTAGACTCCATATGAAAGTGCGAAAAACTACAAATTGGCTTGCAGGGAAAAGACGCAGTCAAAGTTGGGGCACGTAAATAAAACCTCGCACAAAACTGCTGTATTCTGAAGAGACCATCAGAAAGCGGGTTAGAGACGTTTTTTTTAAATATAATCCATCCATTTTCTATTGCATGTCCCTTTTGGGGTCGATATATGCAAAATTTTGACCAAAGAACCACCATTACATTTTATGTAGACCAAGTGTTTTAAATGTAGACAAAAAATATATAGTATGATCCTTTTAAAGCACAGACCATGAGGGGAAACCGTTGTTTGTTAAGTATTTAAAACAATGACAATGATACTTTCTATTTAGGGACGGCGTGGCGCAGTGGGAAAGTGGCCGTGCGCAACTCGAGGGTCCCTGGTTCAAATCCCACCTAGTACCAACCTCGTCACGTCCGTTGTGTCCTGAGCAAGACACTTCACCCTTGCTCCTGATGGGTGCTGGTTGGCGCCTTGCATGGCAGTTCCCTCCATCAGTGTGTGAATGTGTGTGTGAATGGGTAAATGTGGAAGAAGTGTCAAAGCGCTTTGAGTACCTTGAAGGTAGAAAAGCGCTATACAAGTACAACTCATTTATTATATCAACACCAACTCCAAGATTATGGCAGGCCATGTGTAGTCAATTTAGGGTTCACAAAAGATACAATTAAATTATTGTCCATTATGTTTGCTTAAATTTTTTTCCATACGGTTAATAAACAGGTTGTCCCGAAAAAATTGACATATAGCAGGCCAATAATTAGGACAATCTTGTTGAAATAACCTCAAATTTTCAAAAAATGTCTTTCTGTGTGGCGTTTGCATTTCCTCTCCGTGACTCGTGGGTTCCCTCCGGGTACTCTGGCTTCCTCCCACCTCCAAAGACATGCACCTGGGGATGGGTTGATTGGTAACACTACATTTTCCCTAGTGTGTGAATGTTGTCTGTCTATTTGTATTGGCCCTGCGATGAGATAACGACTTGTCCAGAGTGTAAACGCCTTCCGCCCGATTGTAGCTGAGATAGGCTCCAGCGCCCCCCGCGACCACGAAGGGTATCAGCGGTAGAAAATGGGTGGATGGATGTATGGAAACAGATAAAAATTTTGTCTACGTCCCCCCTCTTCCTACTACCATTGATTAACTCAAGCAGACAATCACTTATGCACCTGATAATGTTACCACAGTCATACTACAGCGCCTGATAAGGTTACCACAGTCATGCTACAGCGTATTTGGGAAGAGCTTAATTACCTACTTTAACAACTAAACTGTTCAATTTCACTGAGCTAGTAGACTTAGCAGTATTCACGAAAATTTTATTTAAAATTATGTCATTTTTTGGGACACTAGAACTGATGTTTTATATTTGTATTTAATGACAAACAATAATTTTGCATGTGAACAACTACAACGTTGATGAAAGCCCACAACCTGACTAAAACCTTTTGACTCACCGACTAACAAAACAGTAGTAGGTTTGACCTCACCTGCTCCAAGCACTTTCCACTGGGGGAGCTGCAGTGATGATTATTTTCAGTAGATGTAAAGCTCAACCTTTCCCAGGGTAGTTTGTTCTTCCCTTTACCTGCGCTGACAATCCTCCGTTGAGACGGAAACTCATCAGTGAGGCAGCCTAAGCTGCCATAGCCATGCAGTTGATCACAGTCCAGCTCAGTTCTCTGACTCCTTGCACTACTCAGACGTCCTCCATTCATCACCCAGTCCAGATCAGCTCCAGAAGTAGCCTGTGGCGAGCAGCGCAAGCCAGATTTAGGTACCACCAGACCGTACTCCACTACCCCCTCTGGTGAAAGTTTAGGGAGGACACGCCTTGCTCGTCTGGCCTGTACAGCTGCCATAAGACCCTCTGCCTCCTCGTTCAGCTCAACCATGTCTACCGCTTTTGTAAGAGGATGTTTTTTCCCAGCGTCCAGGCAAGAGTCAAAAACAGCAAACAACTCAAGGGCGGCGTGGCGGACCTTTTTCTTGCTGTCTGCCAAGTATGGTGCAACTTCAAAACAAAGATTTGGGATGTTGAACTCTTTCCTTGGATGAGTCAGCATTGCTGCAATAATAATGTTCAGAACATCTTCCCGTACCCTGGAATTTTTGTGTTTCAAGTTGCCAATGACAAGATCTAAAACTTGTTGCGGGGCAACAGTTTTCATCATCTGTTGAAATATGTTCATGTATTCATTCCTGGCGATGGTGCAAGGGTCGCCTAGAGCCTTAAGGGCCACCAAAACTATCTGTTTGACATATTTGTCAATGCTGGTGTCTAATCTCCGAATGAGTAAATTTAAAACTTGTAAGGTGCCATACAATACTTTAAAATTACTGTCATCCAAAAGTCTAGAGAGAAAATGTATGAACTCTTCAATACTGTCAGAAGAGACCAGTTTCAGGTTTACTTCCGACAGGATTTGTTTCAACTCTTCCACGCCATTTGTGCGATTCTGGTAATTCTTTGGGTCCAGAAGCTGCTGGTACAACTCCTGGGAGATTATGCCAAGAATCATGATTGACGATGTAGCAAATGTGGTCAAACATGAGAGGAATCAGGGGCAATCTTAAGAGGATGAATACATTCCTCTTCTCTCCTTCTGGCGTTCATCCTGAGTCGTTGATGATCGGAAGCCACTCAACTGTGAAGGCAACACAAAAAATGAAAAAGGATTGGATTTGCTTTGCCAAACTCCAATTTGTTTTCACATACTAACAATTGCGCTTTGAGTACCTTGAAGGTAGAAAAGCGCTATACAAGTACAACCCATTTAATTAGGTATCTTAATACTTGGCGGACACTTTGGTATGGTCTGATTTGTGTTGTGCTTTTGGCAGCAGATAAAATGATGCCCTTGGTTTATCAGAAATAAAGTTGTGTCTCGATAAGACGTGTATGTGACGAGTACATTATCAGACTACCTAACGCATCTAAAAACACATGTCTTCCAGATCACATAGGGTCAAGTTTTCATTAGTTAATGGTACAAAGACGTCAAAAAGATGTCCTCGAAAACAAACAGCGTTTCTAATGACTTTACCAAACTCTAATGAGCAAAACCACTCATTGGTTAAAAAACGTCAGGTTGGTTAGTATATTTTTACTGTGTTTACACTATTGGGCTTACATTTAACGGCTTTTCTGTTGGGTTTTTTCCAGTAAAGTCACATCATATCTGTTGTTTTGGTCTGTTGGCCTGTCCACATTCACACTTGCCTCCCCCAGGACTTCAGTCCACTTGCAGGTGGACTGAGACCGCCTGCCAAAACCACACTTTAGTCCAGTCCTTTTGGACGCTTGAGCAAATGAACGAACCGCACCTAGTACATTTACCAAAAATAACCTTGACCTAAAATCAGAAGAATGCACTCAAAATTGTGTTTTGTACCAAAGATCCCCAAAAAATCAAGACAACACTGGCATTGATGCAGACATGTTGCAGCACTGATTCATGTAAGCATTGTACCAAACACAGTAACTTGGACATCCAACCACCTGTGGCATTCTGCCTCTCTGCAAATGGTTACGGTAACATCTGCTGATGTGCATGACTCCCTTCTAGTGTAACATGTCAGAGTATTAAGTAACAGAAATGTAGACTGCAGCCTGGGGCTATTAAACCACAATCGTGCTTTCAGCGGGTTAACAAACCGAACCCTGGCTGTACACGCCAGCGTATAGAAGCAAACATAAGATCGATACATTGATGGCGTGCAAGTGATAATTACGTCCAGTGGACGGTGCTAAGCTAGCTCGCTACTGTTAATTAACGCCGGCTGCCTGAAGCTAGCAAAGTTCGGACTAACAATAAAAAACATACCTTGTATTTCCGCCCGGTGACACTTCGACGACGTTCGTCGAGAGCATTAAACGTCACGTAGTCCATATTCCCATGTCTACTTGTCCAGTGTGGAGCAGGCTAGCTGTTGTCCGAGCGTTAACACGTTAAACGTGTTTTAGCTGACGTGAGGAGTGTTAAATGTTTGGAAGCTACAGAGGTATTTGCACCGATGGGCGCCCACGCACACACGTACACTCGTTCACGCACACGCACGCAGAGGGAAGCAAAATGGCGTCTCCAGGTCGCAAACGGAGCGCTTCCATGGTGACGAGCTGAGCTCTAACGTGCACGCGCCACACGGGTGCACGCGCACATACATTGGAAAGTGAATGAAATTTACGGTAAGTATAACAAATATCAATTATATGAAATAAAACATTCACAAAGGGCGCTTCACAAGTATTTTGTAGTATTCTTATAATTGCGTGATTAGATCAATATTGTATGTATTCTATGTCCGTGTTTATTTTTACAAATTGATTGATTGAAACTTTTATTAGTAGATTGCACAGTTCAGTACATATTTCGTACAATTGACCACTAAATGGTAACACCCGAATAAGTTTCTCAACTTGTTTAAGTCGGGGTCCTACGTTAATCAATTCATGGTACAAATATATACTATCAGCATAATACAGTCATCACACAGGTTATACCATCATAGTATATACAGTGGGGCAAAAAAGTATTTAGTCAGCCACCGATTGTGCAAGTTCTTCCACTTAAAATGATGACAGAGGTCTGTAATTTTCATCATAGGTACACTTCAAATGTGAGAGACAGAATGTGAAAAAAAAATCCAGGAATTCACATTGTAGGAATTTTAAAGAATGTATTTGTAAATTATGGTGGAAAATAAGTATTTGGTCAACCATTCAAAGCTCTCACTGATGGAAGGAGGTTTTGGCTCAAAATCTCACGATACATGGCCCCATTCATTCTTTCCTTAACACGGTTAAATCGTCCTGTCCCCTTAGCAGAAACACAGCCCCAAAGCATGATGTTTCCACCCCCATGCTTCACAGTAGGTCTGGTGTTCTTGGAATGCAACTCAGTATTCTTCTTCCTCCAAACACGACGAGTTGAGTATACCAAAAAGTTCTATTTTGGTTTCATCTGAACACATGACATTCTCCCAATCCTCTGCTGTATCATCCATGTATCCATTTTGGTATAAACTCAATTCGTCGTGTTTGGAGGAAGACAAATACTGAGTTGCATCCCAAGAACACCAAACCTACTGTGAAGCATGGGGGTGGAAACATCATGCTTTGGGACTGTTTTTCTGCTAAGGGGACAGGTCGATTGATCTGTGTTAAGGAAAGAATGAATGGGGCCATGTATCCTGAGATTTTGAGCCAAAACGTCCTTCCATCACTGAGAGCTTTGAATGGTTGACCAAATCCTTATTTTCCACCATAATTTACAAATAAATTCTTTAAAATTCCTACAATGTGAATTCCTGGATTATTTTTTCACATTCTGTCTCTCACAGTTGAAGTGTATACCTATGATGAAAATTACAGACCTCAGTTATCATTTTAAGTGGGAGACCTTGCACAATCGGTGGCTGACTAAATACTTTTTTGTCCCACTGTACATTGAACTATTTACATTATTTACAATCCTGGGGGTGGGATGAGGAGCTTTGGTTGATATCAGTGCTTCAGTCATCAACAATTGCATCAACAGAGAAATGGGCATTCAAACAGTGTATACTTGGTAGGATATGTACAGCGAGCGGAGAACATGGTGAGTTCAGATAGCATAAGAACAAGTATCTGCATTAGAAATACATTGAATTATTTACATTAGGTTATTTACTAGGGTTGCAAATCTTTGGGTGTTCCACGATTCGATTCAATATCGATTCTTGGGGTCACGATTCGATAATATATCGATTTTTTTCAATTAGATTCGATTCTCGATTCAAAAACGATATTTTTCCGATTCAAAACGATTCTGTATTCATTCAATACATAGGATTTCAGCAGGATCTACCCTATTCTGCTGACATGCAAGCAGAGTAGTAGATTTAAAAAAAAAAAACTTTTATAATTGTAAAGGACAATGTTTTATCAACTGATTGAAATAATGTAAATTTGTTTTAACTATTAAACGAACTAAAAATATTACTTATTTTATCTTTGTGAAAACATTGGACACTGTGTTGTCAAGCTTATGAGATGCGATGCAAGTGTATAAGCCACTGTGACACTATTGTTCTTTTTTTTTTTTTTTATAAATGTCTAATGATGATGTCAATGAGGGATTTCCTAAAACTGCTATGCTGAAATTATAACTAATATTGATACTGTTGTTGATAATATTTATTTTTGTTTCACTACTTTTGGTTTGTTCTGTGTTGTGTTTGTGTCTTCTTAATTGCTCTTTTTATTGCAGTTTTGAGTGTTGCTGGGTCAGGTTTGGTTTTGGAATTGGATTGCATTGTTATGGTATTGCTGTGTAGTGGTTTGTTGGATTGATAAAAATAAATAAATAAATAGATAAAAAAATAGATAAAAAAAAATGAGAATCGATTTTGAATCGCAGAACGCATTCGAATCGATTTTTTTTCCCACACCCCTATTATTTAAAATCCGGGTAGATGGGATGAGAATGGAGGAGGGTATTAGTAAAGGGTTGAAGTTGCCTGGAGGTGTTGTTTTAGAGCGGTTTTGAAGGAATATAGAGATGCACTTATTTTTACACCTGTTGGGAGTGCATTCCACATTGATGTGGCATAGAAAGAGAATGAGTTAAGACCTTTGTTAGATTTAAATCTGGGCTTAACGTGGTTTGTGGAGCTCCCCCTGGTGTTGTGGTTATGGCGGTCATTTATGATAAGGAAGTACTTTGACATGTACTTCGGTATCAGGGAGGTGTAGCGGATTTTATAAACTAGGCTCAGTGCAAGTTGTTTTACTCTCTCCTCCACCCTGAGCCAGCCCACTTTGGAGAAGTGGGTTGGAGTGAGGTGTACCCTGGGGTGGAGGTCTAAAAGTAACCCGACTAGCTTGTTTTGGGATGTTTGTAGTATGTTTTCCTATCAATTTTAGTGAACTATTTAGATATGTATGTCCTAATCTCATTCTAGTAATAATGTATTCTTCCTTCCTATTTCTACCCCCTCCTCTCATTACACCTACTCTCCTCTGGACTTTGTAATACTCTCTACCCTTTGTTTCCTTATTCCAATTATCCTGTCACTTTTTATTGTGTTCTATCTTAATTATGCTCTTCACTTCTTCTTTACTGTGCTTAATCTCCATGTTTACTTCTGTTTTAGCGGTTGCTTATTTTGCGTATCTATCAGCTAATTCATTCCCCACAACTCCTACATGAGCAGGAACCCAGAGAAATGTTACCACACCTCCCGCTTTATTTACAGGAAGGCTTTGATGGCAAACATGAACAGCTTTTATTTTGAAAGTAGCGGAAGCGTGTGCGTGCTGTTTACTCACTCGTTTATTTAAAGAGCTCATCTGTAGCGTTGTAGCTAGCTTGGCAATTGCTTGTTTTCCTTATTGGCGCCCGGGGTTTCCACTCGTCGTTACTGCTGAACTCCATCACTGCAGAATTGAATACCACAGCGGCTAACCAGGCGGACATTACGTTCCAGGTTGGTTTTACTTGTGTCCCAACACAACGCAAGTCATTCGCGGACAACTAACCAAAACGTTATGTTTGGTGTCAGTCAGCCATGTTACTGTGTATATCAATCAATGATGCAGCTACTACCCGTCTTTATTTTTATCAGCTATTTTCTACTGTGTGCCGAATACCGAAATATAATTCGTTTTTTTACCGCTATGTAATATTTGTGAAGATTCATAATGTCAGTGCAAGTGCCAACGTACAGTCAGCAGGAACGTTTTAATGCTAAAATCGTCCGTGTTTGAATGTACCCTGTATGCTTGCTAGCGCAGTAGCATCTACTGGTGTAAATCTAGCATGGCTGTGATTATTTGATTTTTATCATGCAATCATACCAATAATGCCTTTAAAAAAAATCCGCTCTTTGCATTGTGGCAGAAAATCCACTGACGTTTGGCTATTATTACGGTTGATTAACATCGTTAGCACTGACTGATCATGCTTGCATAGAAGCTAGAACCAATGCTTTGCTGCAATGTAACTATCAATATCTGGGAGCAAAGCATAGTTTCCTAATATGTGGTGTGTTTTCATCATGGTATACATTTTGATAATATTCTTTAGGCTTCTCACATACGATCATTTTTAAAACAATTGACTTACTGCTAAACAATAACACTCATGGTACAAAATGTCAACATTGCACTAATTTATGTACTTCCGTTGTCGTGTCAGATGGATCAACAGGACCAGGCCTATATGTTTGCCCGTCTCACACGGCCACATTCTGAACAGCTGCTGCAAGGTCTTCATTCTGAACAGCTGCTGCAAGGCCTTCAGCTCTTACGGAAAGATCATGAACTATGTGACATTGTGCTCCGTGTGGGTGACGCCAAGATCCATGCCCACAAAGTAGTGCTGGCCAGCATCAGCCCTTACTTCAAAGCCATGTTCACGGGTAACTTGTCCGAAAAGGAGACGGCTGAAGTCGAATTCCAATGCATTGACGAGACTGCCTTGCAGGTAGGCTTGGAGCCAGTTAAAAATGTATTCACCAATTTATGTTGTAGTTTTTACTAATGACTTTTTAATTTATTTTTTATTCCATGTAGGCAATTGTTGAGTATGCTTACACTGGCACAGTATTTATCTCCCAGGAAACTGTGGAATCTCTGCTGCCAGCAGCCAATCTACTGCAGGTCAAGCTAGTACTAAAGGAATGCTGCTCCTTCTTAAAGAGTCAGCTGGATGCTGGGAACTGTATCGGCATTTCCCGCTTTGCAGAGACGTATGGCTGTCATGATTTGTGCCTGGCTGCAACTAAGTTCATCTGTGAAAATTTTGAGGAAGTTTGTCAGACCGAGGAATTTTTTGAACTAACAAGAGCTGAGTTGGATGAAATTGTGTCCAATGACTGCCTTAAAGTGGTGACAGAGGAGACAGTTTTTTATGCCCTAGAGTCGTGGATTAAATATGATGTAACTGAACGACAACAACATTTAGCTCAGCTGCTGCACTGTGTGCGCCTTCCACTCCTCAGCGTCAAATTTCTCACTCGTTTATATGAAGCCAACCACCTTATACGAGATGACCACGCATGCAAGCACCTGCTAAACGAGGCCCTCAAATATCATTTTATGCCTGAGCACCGGTTGTCGTATCAGACTGTCCTGTCTGCACGACCCAGGTGTGCCCCGAAGGTGCTGCTGGCAGTAGGAGGCAAGGCTGGACTGTTTGCCACCTTAGAAAGGTAATAACTCTTAATATAATGTCTACATTTTCTCAATTGTATTAAATCAAATCTTAATGTGTCTTGTACCTTTTCTCTGGCAGCATGGAAATGTATTTCCCTCAAAAAGACTCATGGATAGGACTAGCTCCTCTCAGCGTACCCAGGTACGAGTTTGGAGTGGCGGTGCTTGACCATAAGGTGTACGTGGTGGGCGGCATCGCGACACACATGCGTCAGGGCATCAGCTACAGGAGACATGAAAGCACAGTGGAGAGCTGGGACCCAGAAAGCAACACCTGGTCTTCGGTAGAGCATATGGCAGAGTGTCGCAGCACACTTGGGGTAGTGGTCCTGGCCGGAGAGCTGTACGCACTGGGAGGCTACGATGGCCAATATTACCTCCAGTCTGGGGAAAAATACGTCCCCAAGTTGAAGGAGTGGCAACCTGTGGCGCCCATGACCAAATCTCGCAGTTGCTTTGCCACTGCTGTGCTAGACGGCATGGTGTATGCCATTGGAGGATATGGACCAGCGCATATGAACAGGTACTGTTGCGGTTGTCTAAATTTTGAGGGGTCCGTTTTCCTTGTGTATTTAAGAAACCAACACCGCTATGATGTATAATATACAAAAGCAGTTAGTCATAGAAGTATTAATAGTACATTCTAATCAGGACTATATCTATTTTATTTAATCAAGTAGTGGTATGCCTCTCCTCAAATACCCGCCTAGGAGGAAAAAAGTAAGCCAGCGATTTATATAATAAATTACAAACCCCGTTTCCATATGAGTTGGGAAATTGTGTTAGATGTAAATATAAACGGAATTCAATTATTTGCAAATTCTTTTCAACCCATATTCAATTGAATGCACTACAAAGATAAGATATTTGATGTTCAAACTCATAAACTTTTTTTTTTGCAAATAATAATTAACTTAGAATTTCATGGCTGCAACACGTGCCAAAGTAGCTGGGAAAGGGCATGTTCACCACTGTGTTACATCACCTTTTCTTTTAACAACACTCAGTAAATGTTTGGGAACTGAGGAAACTAATTGTTGAAGCTTTAAAAGTTGAATTCTTTCCCATTCTTGTTTTATGTAGAGCTTCAGTCGTTCAACAGTCCGGGGTCTCCGCTGTCGTGTTTTATGCTTCAGAATGCGCCACACATTTTCAATGGGAGACAGGTCTGGACTGCAGGCGGGCCATGAAAGTACCCGCATTTTTTTTTTTTTTAACGAAGCCACTCTGTTGTAACACGTGCTGAATGTGGCTTGGTATTGTCTTGCTGAAAAAAGCAGGTGTGTCCATGAAAAAGACGGCGCTTAGATGGCAGCATATGTTGTTCCAAAACCTGTATGTACCTTTCAGCATTAATGGTGCTTTCACAGATGTGTAAGTTACCCATGCCTTGGGCATTAATGCACCCCCATACCATCACAGATGCTGGCTTTTGAACTTTGCGTCAAAAACAGTCTGGATGGTTCGCTTCCCCTTTGGTCCGGATGACATGATGTCGAATATTTCCAAAAACAATTTGAAATGTGGACTCGTCAGAACACTTTTTTCCACTTTGCATCAGTCCATCTTAGATGATCTCGGGCCCAGAGAAGCCGGCCGGGGGCGTTTCTGGATGTTGTTGATAAATGGCTTTCGCTTTGCACTTGCACTTACAGATGTAGCGACAAACTGTATTTGGTGACAGTGGTTTTTTGAAGGGTTCCTGAGCCCGTGTGGTGACATCCTTTAGAGATTGATGTCGTTTTTTGTTACAGTGCCGTCTGGGGGATCGAAGGTCACGGTCATTCAATGTTTGTTTCCGGCCATGCCACTTACGTGGAGTGACTTCTCCAGATTCTCTGAAACTTTTGATGATATTATGGACCGTAGATGTTGAAATCTCGAAATTTCTTGCAATTGCACTTTGAGAAATGTTGTTCTTAAACTGTTTGACTATTTGCTCACGCAGTTGTGGACAAAGGGGTGTACCTCGCCCCATACTTTCTTGTGAAAGACTGAACATTTTTTGGGAAGCTGTTTTATACCCAATCATGGCACCCACCTGTTCCCAATTAGCCTGCACATCTGTGGGATGTTCCAAATAAGTGTTTGATGAGCATTCCTCAACTTTATCAGTATTTATTGCCAGCTTTCCCAACTTCTTTGTCACGTGTTGCTGGCATCAAATTCTAAAGTTAATGATTATTTGCAAAAAAAACAAACGTTTATCAGTTTAAACATCAAATATGTTGTCTTTGTACCATATTCAACTGAATATGGGTTGAGAATTATTTGCAAATCTCTGTATTCCATTTGTGCCTTACGGTGGCAGAGGGGTTAGTGCGTCTGCTTCACAATACGAAGGTCCTGAGTAGTCCCGGGTTCAATCCCGGGCTCTGGCTCTTTCTGTGTGGAGTTTGCATGTCCTTCTCGTGACTGCGTGGGTTCCCTCCGGGTACTTCGGCTTCCTCCCACTTCCAAAGACATGAACCTGGGGATATGTTGATTGGCAACACTAAAATTGGCCCTAGTGTGTGGATGTTGTCTGTCTACCTATGTTGGCCCTGCGATGAGGTGGTGACTTGTCCAGGGTGTACCCCGCCTTCTGCCCGATTGTAGCTTAGATAGGCACCAGCGACCCCAAAGGGCATAAGCGGTAGGAAATGGATGGATGTATTCCGTTTATTTTTACATCTAACACAATTTCCCAATTTGTATGGAAACAGGGTTTGTAATAGGTAGAGGTGGACAATAGTTATTGGGAATTATGGTGTCACATAATCCAACCCCTGAGCCCCCCCCCCAAAAAAAACGCTTTAATGAGATTATTCGTTGATTGTTAGGGCAGTCTTTCTCAAATAATGTGTGGGGGGGGAGATGCAATGTGATGCCAGCGGGGGCACGTGTGACCTTGGAACATGCTGTTTTTTTGCCTTATCAGACAGAATATGACGAAGCATATGTAGCGGTGGGAGATGAAAGACGGGTGTTCCTTTAATGTTAATTAGCTTACAATGTTATGCAGAGGTATAGTTAACAATTTTATAGACAAATTATGCTATTTATAGTGACAGTGGGGGGTGAAATATTTTTCATTTTTCCTTGGGGGCATAACAGAATATATTTGAGAAGCACTGGGTTTGGGTGAACAAATCAATTGCTCCTACCTCGTTGGCTGTTTTAAACATAGGATCATAGGACCTCAATGTATAAACAAACATGGCCTTCGTCTTGCGGGACTTTACTACTCATCCTTGTAAGACATCCCTTGTGCCACCCAAACCAAATGCCCCGCAAAAACTTTGCGAGGAAAGGTAAAAAAACCAAACACCTACCGTACTTTGCGAGGAAAGGGGAAAAATCACCTAGCTTTGACACATCAGACCTCACAGTCCCTGGTATCCACACTGAAAAAGAAGAAGCTATTGGTCCTACTAAGTGAATGCAGGGCTTGGCGGTAAAATTGTGCAAGTAACATTCTTGTAAGTAATGTAACCTCCGGACAGCAGCAAACAGTCTGACGCCTTTATTTTTCACTTTATTGCGACTTTAACACTGGCATTGTAGCGCTAGCTTACCCAGTTGACATGATGAAAAACTACACATCACTTCCTCTTGAATTCACTGTGAGTGATGTTGCATTCAGGAACACCCGGAATTTTGATTATCAAACATTACAACTGTGCATCCGGGAGGTACTCGGTGCTCCACCTTTTCCACCTTTTGTTATGTTACAGCCATATTCCAATATATAATAAATTATTTTTCCTCAAAATTATATATACAATAAACTAACAATGTGAAAATGTTCTTTTTAAATTAAAGAAAAAAAGGATTTTTTTTCAAATTTATTTGGAAAAAAACAAAAGTCACATGTACATAAGAATATCTACCTTTGCCATGAAGCTTGGGAGTGAGATCATGTTCCTACACCTTAATTGGAGTCCACCTGTGGTAAATTCAGTTAGTTGGGCATGATTTGGAAACACACAGGTCTACTATATGTAAGGTCTCACACTTTACAGTGCATGCAGAGCATAAACTAAGAATGAAGTCGAAGGAATTGTCTGTAGACCTCCGAGACAGGATTGTCTCGCGGCACGAATCTTTGGAAGGATACAGAAAAATATCTGCTCCTTGCAGGTCCCCATGAGCACAGCGGTCGGTCTCTATCATCTGTAAATGAAAGAAGCTTGGAACCACCTGGACTCTTCCTAGAGCTGCCCAGTCGACTAAACTGAGTTATCGGGGGAAGAAGGGCCCTAATCGGGGAGGTGACTAATAACCTGATGGTCACTCTGTCAGAGATAGATCATTCCTCTTTTAGAGAGAGAGAAGAACCTTCCAGACGGACAAATATCTCTGCAGCAACCCACCAATCAGACCTCTATGGTAGAGTGGCTGTCATTAGGATGCGACCAATAAGAATTTCATATATTCCCATTTAGATGAAGAATGACTCATAATCCTCACAAAGAAAAAGGGGCTTGGAACCAAGCATCTTTTGATATTCTCGGCATTCTTGGGTCTAAATAAACGAAGTGTACCCACTTGTCGGAATACGACTTCGTCCTTCTACTCTCCAGGTGAGAGGCATTATTTATGATCTAGAATTAAGTTTGACGAGCAAGAAAACGAGGAAGCAGCTGATCAGTCAATCTTGTCAACATAGGCACACAAGCTTGTGATCACGGCGTCGTTAAATAGTTTGTCTGCGTTGGCGCTTATAATAACAATATCACCAATACTTGGTTAATATTTAAGTAACATGTAAATTGAGTATTGTTGGAGCTTTTTGGGGGGAGAAAAGAGGACCGCGCATTTACTCCACTGTAAGCAGACTTTTATTTACGAGAGAATACATTACAAAAATAAATCCGTCATATCTTTCGTAATGATTGTGAATGATAGACAAAATTCCAAAAAAGTGCAGTTCCCCTTTCAGTATTGATTTGGGCACCATTTAAGCACATGCACCGTTCTTTTTGAGTTCCAATTTGCTACTAGTATTGGTTAAAATCTAAACGATATATATCCCTAATCAGAACATAAACTTCCCTGATTTATTGCTGTGATGTTTGCTTTACTGTAGTAGTGATGTCATATTTGGTTCGCGTAAATCTGCATTTACAGTTTCTCACATCCACCTTTTGATTGACTGTACACAAACTACAGTCAAATCTTCATTTAAAATAAAAAAACATTGTAAAATATTTTATTAAAATTATTAAATCAATTACTTCGATTTGATTTTAATACCACACATTTTTCATACACAGGTAAGTGGCAAACACACAGTGCTTTTATACAAGAGAAAGAAGAGAAGGAAACACATTACAAAGGCAAAAACACATACACACAAAGCTCTATTGGCAACAATGAAAAACATTGCATGATAGCACTGAAGATTTGAGGAAAACGCCACCTGTTGAGGCGTCCACACTGGAGAATAACAAAATAATGCCATCTTTAAAAATAATATGAAACATATTTTATTTAAATTTAGGTTAAAAATTAAATTAAATAACACAGTAAATTAATAAAAACATTACATTGAGAGAATAATACTAGTAATAATAGCAATAAATAAGATACATTTAAATAAAAACAGTTTTACACGATCAGTAAAAAGCCTGAATACAAATATGTGTCTTTTGGACTTTTTAAAATGTTTTTCTCTCAGTCATATCTGCTGTTCGACAGGTGGGGGCCATAGTGGCTAAATGCTGTCTTTTGCTAAAAGATAAAAGGCAAGTGGCATAGGACCTCCGGATCCATGAGGGTTGGTACGGTAAAAGCAGGTCAAACAGATAAAAAGGCGCAAGGCCATCAGGATTCTTTAAAAACAAATATAACTTTTAAAATGAACTCTGAAGCAGACGGGGAGCCAATGCAGTGATTTTAAAACTGGTGTAATGTGCTCCCATCCTCTGGTCCTAGTCATTCTTGGGAAGTAGTAAGGTATTGGTATAGGCTTAAAAGATATTGTACATACCTAATCATTTTTTTCCTAATTAAACAGGATCACAGGATTATCTTTAAATTTTATGAGGAACATGATTTGAAAGGATACTTAAATAGAAGTGGATATCGGCAAGTAAATAAACCGCTCTCCTTTGCCCTGTTATCTCTTTTAAGTCCGGTAGTTATTAATCTGTTAGAAGTTGCAATTAAATGAAGGATGTCAAATGTTGCAGAGAAAGACCAGGTGCTCGTTTATGAGTGAAGTCAAAAGTGATATGGTGGTAGCTGAAGTTTCATTGAGTGCCTGCGGCCTTTAAGACTTCTGCTGTTGCTGTGGATCTCCAGTGTGCACTGTCTCTGTTGCTCGTTTCCTAGACTCCCGAATACCTTTGAGAGTTTCTTTTTGGACAGAGACTCTCTTGAGATGCATTTTCCCCTTTTCTCCCTATGGCTTTTGTACATGTGCTTTAAGCAAAACAATCCCTGATTGCTGATGTTTCTGTGAGTCTTTATGGAACATATTCCATTTGTAACCATAACCACAGTACTTTTGGAAGCCGTCAGCTTACTGCTGCAATGCTTACTGCTGTAATGCTTGGTGGGTGTGTTTGATTTTAAAACATTACATTTGTCATTACCATACAGCAGCGATGTGCGGTTATGAGGCACGCGAAGCAGAACCCCTCTTGCCATTATGAAAAGAAAAAAAAAAGAATTATAAACATAAAATAAAAATGTGCTCATTAAACGGTGCTGTTGATGTATTTTCGGTTTGATCAGAATTATTTGACTTTTTATTTTTTAAATAAAAAATATCATAGCTGACTGGTTTGCTGGGTTTCCTGCCCGCTAAACTGAAGCTGAGGATGTAGCTTACTGGCTGTTATTTTTCAGCATGTGTCCAATATAAACTTTTATACACCACCACTTTCTAGTTTGCACTCAACAGTCAGTCTGTTTAATGTATTGAATGTAAATGTGATGATTATTTTTGCTAATCGGTTTATTAATAAATAAAGAAAAAACATACTCAAGGTGCTGTAGTACTCTGACTTACCACAGTGTGTGAGTCACCATGAAGTGGGGGTGAAAGTAAGCTAGCAGATGCCTGTCACTATTTAAAAAAAAATAAATAAAAAAAATTCTAAACCTCTAAAAGCCTTTGTGTAAACATATGTGGACAGCACCTTTTTAGCTCTTATTTCCAATTGTGTACACTACTGAGTCGGAGTCTTATGGCCCTTATGTGGACACTTTGGTGTCATCTTGTGAGGTCAGAAGAGTATAACATACAATGGATTTTTGAAAAAAAAGTGTAAAAATAAGAATTGGCATGTCACTAAACATGAAGTACAGGTTTGTTACTTATGGACTAAGTACATCATATAAAAATATGATTCTTACTTTTTCATTGTAATTAGTGTCCAATAAGCCTAAACGGCAAAGAGAAATAAAAACAGCATGTAAACAAACAGCTTGGGCCTTTAGAGGTTAAGTCAGATTCAAGAAAAACACGTTAAGGACCACTGAATGAAGGGCTGCCATTATGAAGGAAGCTCAAAAATCTACTCAAACTGAATTTTGCTAAAAGTGATCATACAATAGTAATAAGCTTTTATAGAGAAGGATAGCTGCATTTACTTCTGATACAAATAAAAGATAAAACCACAAATGTTTTTTTTATTTTAAAATAAACAATTAGGAAGGTGCCAAGTATTTGATACTAATTACGTAAAAATGAATTACTTGTCAAGGTCAAAAAATGTCACTGCTAAACAAGTTAAACAATAGCATTTAGGAGAGAACAGCCCTCTGCCAAGGCCAAACAATAATGCCAGAGAGGTGTATAGTCCATTAGTAGCTATTCATTAGTGCAATAATTAAAAAAAAAAAATTAAAATACATTACAAATGTAAATCTGTAAAAGCAGTGAAAACCCACAAATATAATTGTGCAGTTTACAGTAGGGAACAATGTATAATTGTTTTGGCAACCCAAAACTATAAGACAGCTATTAATGGCTGGCATATCTTAGCAATGGTGTTACTTTTGATGGGTAAATAATTTCTCAGTGAAATTGGGGCACACTCACTAGCTCTATTGACACTGCTCTGATACTGTTTGTGTTGCTGCTTCATAATGGTCATTCGCAATCTATTGGATTAAAAAGTCACTACATTTTACGTATAAATTTAATAAATTGTTAGCAAATATATATATTTTTTTAACAAATAGCTGCACAAGAAAGATCTAAAAACCGTGATTCCAGTCAATAAGCAAGCAAAAAAAAAAGACTATTTGGTCTACAAGATTCAAATTATCTTGAAATGTTTGTTTACTTAGTTCCATTTAGATCGATGGTGGTGTCAATCGTGGCGTGACAGTCCTCCGACTTTGTCTTTTAGTGGACTATCAGGTGTCACTTGCAGGCAGAACAAAGCCTTCCCTAATAAACAGTGTGGCGCTTCACAGTCAACTAACACAGTTGTATCGATCACATGCTTTTTTTTAAATTGACACACACATCGAGGCTTCAAGAAACACTATCACATCTTGTGTTTCATAAGGCATCGATGCATCGGTATCGTACGACCCATCATTAGCAGTTACCAATCGTGAGAACAGATTTAACAAATACATGTCTATATGCCACAATTGTAAGTTAAACTTTGTAGCGTTTGAATGTCTTAACTGTATTGTTTTTTTTTCCCTCTTAATTGCCTGCTCTATATTGATATGGTACATTTTAAGGGATCAAAGAAATGCACTTACACTTGTGGATTAGGAGTATGTATAAAGTACTGTGCGTCATCTTTACACAGTGTGGAGCGGTACGACCCGAGCAAGGATGCCTGGGAAATGGTAGCCCCCATGGCAGACAAGAGGATCAACTTTGGCGTTGGCGTCATGCTTGGTTTCATATTTGTGGTGGGAGGACACAATGGAGTCTCTCACCTGTCCAGCATCGAGCGGTACGATCCCCATCAGAACCAGTGGACAGCCTGTAGACCAATGAATGATCCACGCACTGGTGAGTAAGTGTCATACAGTACAGGGAATTATTGTGTTTTTTACTCTTTTTTTTTTTTTTTGTTCCCCCTCTAAAAATAACAGAACCACACTTATTTATGACGCGCTGTTCGGAGCAGGCTTGTGTAATTTTTGGAGTTCAATTAGAAGAATTTGAATTGAATAGACTCACCTGCACCACATGTTGAATTGTAATTACCCTTACAGGAAATTGAATCAAATAAATTTCAACTCAAGACAAAACCCCTGTAGTCAAGAAACCGTGAGATTTATCTCTTTTTTCATTTGTTCATGAATTCATGACTTTTTTTTGTTTTTATATATCGATGTCATTCAAAAAATCATTAACTGACAATTCTTTTATTAGGTTTACTTATTGTTTAACTAAGAATCATGCATTTGTTGTTAAAATGTTCATTCATTTGTTAAAGGTGAGGCAAATGACTCTCACTGAGCCTAACTTGATGCTCCTAACACGCTGTGTCACTTCCCTCTTTAGCCTTGTCCATCTTCCTTTTGGCTTGTCATCCACATGCTGTAAACACATAGGCTTTTTTCCTTAAAGAAAGAGCTTTTGATGATTTCAGTGGATTTTCCTGAATTCTTGCTTCCTTGTGTCGCAAGAAATGTACATTATTTCATAGATATATACCCAACCCAACATGAATAATTTGTTGCCATACGTTTAGTGCACGTTTATGCAGTGGTGAACAGACAGTAGTGATAGGTCGGTTGCAAATTATCCTTGGCTCTTACTCATCTGTTTTGAAGTGAACGTGCCCCTGAGGGATGTAACGTTAAACTGTATTAATGATAAACTGCAATAGAACTCCCGACAGTAAGAATCACCCTTTTTTAATTTAAATTGTTGTAAAATTGTGATTGATAACCACACTTTAAGAATTTCACAAACTGGTGACTTTGCTCATTTACTGGAGAAACAAGCTTGTGCTAGCTCTTGCACCTAATCTTAAAGGGGTCATATTAGTATTTGTTACTACATTTAAAACACTTCCTTGTGGTGTACATTACATAATGGTGGTGCTTTGGTGAAAATGTTGCATAGATTTTGTTTTACAGACTATATACAAGCCGCTTTCTGTCTCTTCAGAATGTGCCGTTTGTGGGTGGTCTATTTTATGTGCCAAAGTCGCACTTCTGGCCAAGACCCTTTCGACTGCGTCTCTACCTCGCCCGCCATGTTGAGTCTTCTGACCGATATAAGAACTATACGATACTTTTTATTAGAAATGGCAACAGCAAATTATTTTAGCATGCATGCACATATACCAACCTGTCTGTTAATAGAGAAAAATAGAGAACTTATTGAGTGCAAATAAGTAAACCCCCCCGCCCCCAAGGGAGACTGGATGAAATGGATGTCGAGTGGGTCTGACATAATATTGTGAAAGTCCAGTCCATAGTGGCTCTAACATAGTAAGGAAAGTATATGAAATCCTATGTTTTTCTACTACTTTTGTCAGTTTTAATTTTGTTATTTAATGTTTTCGTAGATGGTATTCTTCTACTGTAAATACAATATCATTAGATAATTGTAGCAATCTGATCAAAATTGGGCAAAAATCTACATGACTAATAAGCATTTAATATAATTTTACATGAGATATTAATTGTACACAATTTGGTAATGAAAACGTGCGTAAAGATTAGTTTTTACAATGATCAGATTTGATATTTGTGGTTGCCGATATGTTTCAGGGACGATCTATTCGTATAAAATGATTCAGTGAGCGGTAATCCATTCAGTAACAAAAAAAATAAAAAATCAAGCGGTGTGACTGAAATAAATACTGGACACTGCTGGTGAAGTTTCCAATAATGATTTAATTTTTTGTAAAGGAATTTTGTATTAAGGAATAATGGATTCAATAAAACAACAAATAATTACTAATGCATCACATGTTTTAATAAAAGTGCAACTGACACCTAAGCTTGAATTAATAAGAGGAAACCTTTTCGGCTCATTTTCAGCATTTAAGTATTTTCCACATACAACCAGAGTGACTAACATTTGATGAGTAGCTTTACCTGCTAAAAAAATGTTACCCGACCTGGCTATACAGTATTTGTTCTCCACCCTGGCGTCTCCGATGACTGATGGCATCCCTGGTGTGCAGAAGCATCTTTGCCCCGTTGACAATGTTGACGGTGTTGGCTCCTCGCTTCCTAATTTTCATAGCCTTCTTGATCCATATTTTGTAGTTTCAGTATTTGTTTCTGATTAAATTTTTTCTCTTTGGCTGCCAGTTGTCTCTTCATGTTGTGTTCCGAAGTCTATGCATTGCCATACGTAACTTGCTGCACTGTCACTTCCGTTGTGTCAATTGCGGCTGGAAGTTGTGTTGCGACTTTATTGTGTTGTTTGTTAAGGCCTACTGAAATGAGATTTTCTTATTTAAACGGGAATAGCAGGTCCATTCTATGTGTCATACTTGATCATTTCGCGATATTGCCATATTTTTGCTGAAAGGATTTAGTAGAGAAAATCGACGATAAAGTTCGCCACTTTTGGTACTTCCTGAAAAAGCCTCGCCTTTACCGGAAGTCGCAGATGACCTCGCAAGTGTGGGGGCTCCTCACATATTCACATTGATTTTAATGGGAGCCTCCAACAAAAAGTTATTCGGACCGAGAAAGCAACAATTTCCCCATTAATTTGAGCGAGGATGAAAGATTTGTGTTCGAGGATATTGATAGCGACGGACTAGAGGGGATAAAAAAAAAAGAGATAAAAAAAAACGCGATAGCATTGGCACGTATTCCGATGTTTTTAAACACATTTACTAGGATAATTCTGGGAAATCCCTTATCTTTCTAATGTGTTGCTAGTGTTTTAGTGAGTTTAATATTACCTGATAGTCGGAGGTGTACGTCCACGGGTGTGTTGACGCGCAGTGTCTCAGGGAAGTCGACGGCAGCTGTACGGACGACACAAGCTCAGCTGATATCCGGTAAGTGGCGACTTTTTAACCACAATTTTCTCACTGAAACCTGCTGGTTGACATTTGGTAGGATCCATGTTCGCTTGACCGCGCTCTGAACCATAGGAAAGTTTCAGCTCCAGGAATTTTAAACAAGGAATCACCGTGTGTTTGTGTGGCTAAAGGCTAAAGCTTCCCAACTCCATTTTTCTATTGTGACTTCTCCAATATTAATTGAACAAATTGCAAAAGATTCAGCAACACAGATGTCCAAAATACTTTGTAATTATGCCGTTAAAGCAGACTACTTTTACCTGTGTGTGTGCGTAGCGCTCATACTTCCTAAAGCGCGTGATGTCCTGCGTCCACGTCATCATTACACAAAGTTTCCAAGACTAAACTCCCGGGAAATTTAAAATTGTAATTTAGTAAACTAAAAAAGCCGTAATGGCATGTGTTGTAATGTTAATATTTCATCATTGATGTATAAACTATCAGACTGCGTGGTGGGTTTCAGTAGGCCTTTGAGTTAAAGTACCAATGATTGTCACTCACACAATAGGTGTGGTGAAATTTGTCCTCTGCATTTGACCCATCCCCTTGTTCACCCCCTGGGAGGTGAGGGGAGCAGTGGACAGCAGTGGTGCCGTGCCTGGGAATAATTTTTGGTGATTTAACCCCAATCTCCAAACTTGACGCTGAGTGTCAAGCAGACAGGTAATAGGTCCCATTTTTTTTCATAGTCTTTGGTATGACTCGGCCGGGGTTTGAACTCCCAACCTACTGATTTCAGGGCGGACACTCTAACCATTAGGCCACTGAGTATATACTACATGAAAATATCAGTGTTTGATTGTGGATATGGTCTTATTTGAAGTGTAAAGAATTAGTGGTGTCACCACCAGCTGCAAGATGTAACCCCAAGTTCTGCATTGACCGTAACATTTGACCAAATTGTAATCTACACTAAGCTATGACAATTAACCATGATCAAAATTATATATTACATTGTACCTGATAATTGTATTGCCTTGCAGGTGTTGGCTCAGCTATTGTGGAAAATTACCTGTACGTGGTGGGAGGTCACTCAGGATCCTTTTACTTGAACACTGTCCAGCGCTACGATCCCATTTCAGACCGCTGGTTGGACTCCAGCGGCATGATCTACTGTCGCTGTAACTTTGGTCTGACTTCCCTTTGACCCATGGCCCAACCAGCTAGCACTGAATGAGACACTTTATAAGACACAAAGACTCTTCTCCCCACCCTGTTGGATCCCCTTCCTGTCCCACATTCATCCTCCTGGTGCAGAGGATTGCCAAACACCAGCATGATTGGCATTGGACCTGCTGAATGGATGGATGGATGTGAAGGGCTAGTTAGCTAGCCATGGGGAATATAGGCCGGGGTGACGTGGCTACAGAGAAGAAGAGTTGCACTCTTGTGCCGACAAAAAAGACCTGATGATCATTTGCCGGCCACAAAAGAGACTTCTGCTCTGGGTGCTGGAACACAATGAGGACTTGGAGCCATTTCCCAGAGGATTGGGGAAGAAACCTGTCACTTTTATTGAAATATTTTTGTTACTCTGACCAGTTTTTTTTTCTTCCATGTCTTGTAATACTTTTTCCAATGTTCCTTGCTGCAACAAGGACCAAGTGTTCAACTTCTGGAGAAGTTTGCTTGTGACAATGTGTTTGTAGGCTGTGCAGATGTGTGTATGTCTGTGTGTATGCTCAAAGGGATATGTGCATGTCGCTTTACTGTAGTAGTGATGCCATATTTGGTTAACACAAATCTGCACGTATAGTTTGTCATATCCACCTTTTTGATTTTCTGTACACAAACTACAGTCAAATCTTCATTAAAAATAAAAAATGATTTAAAAAAGTTTTGCGTTATCTAAATCAGTTTGATTTGATTTTAATACCACACTTTTGTCATACACAGGTAAGTGGCAAACACGCAGTGCTTTTATACAAGAGAAAGAAGAGAATGAAACACATTAGAAATGCAAAAATACACATGAACACAAAGCTCTATTGGCAACAACGAAAGAAAACATTGCATGGCACGGAAGATTTGAGGAAAAATGCCCCTTATGAGGCGTCCACACTGGAGAATAACAAATAATGCCATCTAAAAAATATTAACTTTCCAAATACACCAATGGTGAAGCTGGACACATACTCGGTGATGTAACCTAGGATCAAAGGGGGTTTTGGGTCTTTTAACAATCAGACCCCCTCCTTTAATGACCCAGCCAGGGTTGATCAGGCTCCAGTCTGTGTCCAGGTAGCGCTACTGCCCTACATGCCACACCTCTCTCCTGATCCACAGCCACCCTGATGCCATTTCTGCATTAGTGGCTAACTTTATGGCCCTTCGTTGGCTGGCCCCTGTGATGCCAAGCATTCTGTAGGCCCTGCAGAGGGATTTGCCCACAAACCCTTGACTTCCCACTTCAATGGATTTGCATGTCTCTTTCCGCCCATTGCTCCGACACTCCACAAGTTAAGAGTACTGTGCGCTCTTCCTCTTATTAGCTTCCTCCAAGCGGTCCTACCAAGGCACTGTAAGCTCCAAGAGGATTACCTGCTTGGAGGCCACTGGGTTAAGCACAATATCTGGCCTTAGTGTTGTTTTGGCAACCACGTCAGGGAAATTCAACTGCTTGCCCAGATCAACTGACAGCTCCCAGTTGCGTGCTATTGCCAACAGGCCAGAAGAGGTTTTCCGGGCATCCTGTGTTGACTTCTCCCAAGCTCTGATGAAAGCGGTGCTCTTCACTGGGCGGAGGCTCTTACTGTGTCTGACTGCCCTGCAGATGGAATCAGCTATGGTTTTCATGACCTGGTCATGTCGCCAGTGGTACCGCCCAAAAGCCCTTCACCCAGGGCTTTTGGACAACAGCTTAGAATTTGCTCCAAGGTTCCTCTCCTCTGGTAGTGTCTCCACCTTTCCCCAGGGGAAGAGGTTGGATGGACTTTGCAGCAAGTCGTAGACCGCCTGGATCAAGAACTTTAACCAATGGTGTTTGGCTTTCCAGAGCTCTGCTGCTTGTTCCCATCTCGTTCAGGCGCCCAGTTGCCGCGAGCCTGCCAGATTTCCTCAACTCCCGCTCGCACCTCCTCAAGGATCAGTGACCTCTTCTTATTCCCCTGCTTCTTATCATAGCGAGGTGTTCTTCTGCTACCTAAGCGAGCTCTCCCCTGCGCCACTGTTCCCACAAACACCCTCCGTCGTAGCCTTGACTCTGCGTCATCCACAGCTCTCCACTTCTGCCCCTTCCTGAGTTAAATCCCAGCCTGGGCAACCTTTGGGTCACTGGATTCCTGATATTGTAGGCGCTCTCTGGACCCCGTCACTATGAACTCTTGCTCAGGCTGCTGATGGGGAGCTTCAGCTTGTTATTCTTCCCATATTAGAGCAGTGATGCTCAGGCTTCGCGGCAGTCCCAGGCACCTGCGCAGGAACCTACTGACCCTCATTTCAAAGACTTCCACCGTTGAATTGGGGACTTCGTATACCAAGGGGGGCCAGAGGATGTGAGGAAGAATCCCTTGCTGGTAAATCAGGCCTTGAACTTGCCTGGAAGGCGAGATGTGTCCACTACGGCCAGCCAGGTCTCCTGGTCTTGGTTGGTCGCTTTTGTGGAGGCTATGTCTCTCAGGCTGCAATTGAACCCCTTTCCCAAGCTCTTCACAGGTTCCTCGTGAGTGATGGTATTCTGGTGGTGCCAAGTGAGAAGTAGAACTTGCCAGTAACCTTCACTTTCTTTAACACAAGGGACCTCCGACCTAGCCGGCTTGAAGCTCATGCGAGCCCAGGAAATCGCCCCCTGAAGGCCATTCAGGGTTCACCTACAACCTGGGACAGATGTAGTGGTCACTGTCGGGTCGTTCTTGAAGGATCGGATGGGTGGCCGGACTCCAGACCTGGAGACTGGCCCTCTACACTGAACTTCTGCCGATTTCACCAGCATTTTTATGGTGAGTGCAAAGAAGTGAAGTGAAGTGAATTATATCTATATAGCGCTTTTCTCTAGTGACTCAAAGCGCTTTACACAGTGTAACCCAATATCTAAGTTACATTTAAACCAGTGTGGGTGGCACTGGGAGCAGGTGGGTAAAGTGTCTTGCCCAAGGACACAACGGCAGTGACTAGGATGGCAGAAGTGGGAATCAAACCTGCAACTCCCAAGTTGCTGGCACGGCCACTCTACCAACCGAGCTATACCGCCCACGAAGATGACTAAGATTGTACAGCCAGCGATGTTCCCCTTTTAAGCATGTGCCAGTCAGAAGTTGTTGTTCCGGACGAGACTCTCAGATGGAGGTCTCTGAACTTCTTTGGGATGTGATGCAAACTCATTGACCAGCTTGTGGGGTATGGATCCATAAGTATTTGCGAGGTCCAGCCACAGAACAGCCAAGTCCCCCTTGTTCTCCCTGGCTTCCCTGATGAGCTGAGTGACCATGCCTGTGTGCTCCAGACATCCAGATACCTCTGGGATCCCTTCTTTCTGGACTGATGTATCAATGTAGGAGTTCTTCAGGAGGTAGTATGTCAGTCTCATGGCAATGAGGCTGAAGAACTTCCCTTCAATGCTCAGCAACGAAATGGATCGGAACTGGTTGATGTTTTGAGAGTTCTCCTCCTTTGGGATCCACACACCCTCTGCCTGTCTCCACTGGTCTGCTACTTTGCCCCTCCTTCAAATCACCTTCAGGATTTTCCAGAGTCTGCAGCGTAGTCTTGGACAGTTCTTATAGACCTTGTAAGGTAGTCCACTGGGCCCTGGAGCAGAGCTTGTCCTTGCCCTTCGGACCCTCTCCTGGACTATCCTTGCAGCTGGGCTCTTTCCCATCAAAGTCTAGCGTTGGTGTAGGTGGATTGATCAATGACCTGCAGGTGCCTAGGTCTTGCTCTCTACATCTAATACTGTAGGTTTGCTTGAGGTGGTGGTCCACCTTAGCTTTGGAGCAGGCCAGTTTACCGCTTCGCTTCTTTCTTAGCAGCTGTTTTGTGACTCCAAATGGATTCGTCAGAAAGGCAGTGCTCCCCCTTGACCTTTCCTTCCTCCTCCTCCTATGCCACTCCGCTCTCCTCAAGGTCATCAGCTTCTTGCGGATTATGCAGCGTAGCCTGAGCTGCTGGATCCTACTCGCTCTATTGTTCATGATGTAGTCCAAACCTCTGCAGTGAGGCTGATGATAATGGTCATCGTCTTGAGAGGTCAGCCAGCGTCCCCTTTGGCTGTTGCTTCCAAGATGGTATCAACATCTTCATCAAACTGGAGCCACTTCTCCTTACTAGCTTGGAGCCACTTTCCTGTGTGCAACTGGTGATTGCATCACCTGGAGGCTCTGGGCACTGTGGGGTGACCCTGGGCTTGGCTCTTCCTGCGTCTCACCAGGCGTAGTTCCTGTGCGCTGTGAATATACCACCTTTTGCATACACTTTATCCTGGCCGGTTGGATCCGCAGGCCATGTCGGTTCTTGCATATCTTTCCACATATGCATTCCATAGTCGTCGCCGTTTTTCCATTGCCATGTGTTGTTGTCCCTTGATTCCGCCAAGTGGGACTCTCTTCTGCCCCCCAGCCCTTCGGGAATCCCTGGGGGTATATTTGTTGTTGGTGGATTCGTAGCTTGTTGTGGGTTCCTTCCTCTCAGAAGGTGCAGCTCGGGATGCTACCCCTCAGTTCCCCAGTGTCTATTCTGTCTCTTCAGCTGTCACCAATCTTTACTTGTTGGTCAACCAGACTGTTCCTGGCAGTCTCTGGTTGTCACAGAAAAGCAGCTTTTTAAATACACCAATGGTGCAACTGGACACATCCTCAGTGATGTAACCTAGAATCACAGGGGGTTTCGGGTCTTTCAACAATCAAACCCCATCTCCTAGGCAATGAAACATATATAATTAAATATATGTAAAGAAAGTAAATTTAAATCTAAAACACAATGAGTTAATAAAAACAAAACATTGAGAGAATAACAATAGTAATAATAGCAATAAATAAAATAGAAAATGATAACAGTAAAAATTATTGGCAGTATGAAGCTTGATTAAACAGGTGTGTCTTTGGTCTTTTTAAAATGTTTTTTCCTCAGTTGTTTCTGCAGTCCTGAGGCTCACGCAGGCTGTTCCAAAAGTGGGGGCCATAGTGGCAAAATGATGCCTTTTGCTATAAGATATAAGGCTGGTGGCAGAGGACTTCCGGATCCGCGAGGGTTGGTATGGTAAAAGGAGGTCAGACAGATAAAAAGGCGCAAGGCCATTAGGACATTTAAAAACTAATAATATAACTTTTAAAATGAACCCTGAAGCAGACAGGGGGTCAATACAGTGATTTTAAAACTGGTGTATTGTGTTCCCGCCTTCTGGTCCTCGTCATTCTTGGGAAGTAGGAAGGAATTGGTATCGGCTTAAAAAATATTGTAAATCCCTCATAATAAGCAGTTTTTGTCACAATTAAACAGAATTATCTGTAAATTTTATGGGCAACATGATTGAAAGGATACATGAGAAATATAAGTGGATATCGGCAAATAAATAAACGGCGGTCCTTTTCCCTGTCATCTCTTAGGTCGGTCGTTATTTATATAATAGAAGTTGCAATCAAGTGAAGGATGTCAAAATGTTACATATATATATATATATATATATATATATATATGTGTGTGTGTGTGTGTGTGTGTGTGTGTGTGTGTTTATGTATATATGTGTGTATGTATATATAAATATACATATATATATATGTTTGCAAATGTATTTATATACATACACACACATATATATGTGTTTATGTATATATGTGTGTGTATATATATATATATATAATATATATGTGTGTGTGTGTATGTATATTGTGTATGTATATATATAAACATACACACACAGTGTATATATATATATATATATATATATATATATATATATATATATATAATGTGTGTGTATACATGTATGTATAAATATTTTGTTGTCTTTATAAAGAAAATCACATCATTGCAAATTACTTGATGATGTCATGTTGACCACGCCCCCACCGCCACAGGTATCTTGGCAGTTTAGGGGATGCCAATAGGATCCCTTTAAATGCTAACATGAAAACAAAAGACTTTGAAGTATTTCCCAGTTACAAACGACATACCCCAATCTAAACTTGGACAAACACATTACTGTCTGAGCAAAAAAACAATTACAATGTTTACATTATTTTTCAAGCTGTGTGCTCTTAAAATACAGTGATTGATCCGTATTCTAAGGAATATGATGAATTCCTATGTTTTTTCTACTAGTTTTGCCAGTTTTAATTTTGTTGATTAATGTTTTGGTAGACTTTTAGTTCGTCTGCCTCACAATACGGAGGTCCTGGGTTCGATCCTGCGCTCAGGATCTTTCTTTGTGGAGATTGCATGTTCTCCCCATGAATGCGTGGGTTCCCTCCGGTTACTCCGCACCTGGGGATAGGTTGATTGGCAACGCTAAATTGGCCCTAGTGTGTGAATGTGAGTGTGAATGTTGTCTGTCTATCTGTGTTGGCCCTGCGATGAGGTGGCGACTTGTCCAGGATGAAACCCGCCTTCCGCCCGAATGCAGCTGAGATAGGCTCCAGCACCCCCCGCGACCCCGAACGGGACAAGCGGTAGTAAATGGATGGATGGATTCTTGTACTGTAAACACAATAATTAGTAATTTATAAATTAATACATTCAATCATATGGGACCTTTCTGGGTCTTTTTTTTGGTCTTATTAGATAATTGTAGCAATCTGATCAAAATTGGGCATTAAGCCATAGGAATAATAAACATTTAATATAATATTACATCAAATCTTAATTGTGCACATAGTTTGGTAATGAAGAAGTGTGTAAAGATTTGTTTTTACAATCATCAGATTTGATATTTGTGGTTGCCGATATGTTTCAGGGATGAGCTATATGTTTAAAACGATTCAGTGAGTTGTAATCCAGTCAGTAACAGCAAAAAATAAAATTACAAGCAGTGTGACTGAAATAAATACTGGACACTGCAGGTGAAATTTCCTCATTTATTTTTGTAAACAAATTTTGTACCAATGAATTATGGATACAAACAAGTAAGTAAACAAATAATGGCTAATGCATCACATCTTGTTTTAATAAAGTGCAACCGAAACCTTAGGTTGAATTAACAAGAGGAACCTTTTCTGCTCACATTTTCAACTTTTAAGTATTTTTTTAATAAAACCAGAGTGACTAACATTTGATGAGTAGCTTTACCTGCTAAAGAAATGTTACACGACTTGGCCATACAGTATTTGTTCTCCACGTCTCCAATGACTGATAGCGTCCCTGGTGTGCGGAAGTATATCTGCCCCCTCGTCCCTGAGATGGTGTTGGCTCCTCGCTTCCTAATTCTCATAGCCTTCTTGATCCCAGGGATTTCCGCTGCGCTTTGTTGCTAAGGGGGCCGCCTTAACAACAAAGAGCCGCCGCCGAAGCTAAAGTCTTAACAAGCTGCTCCGCTTCGTTCTGCCTCTATCTCTGTCAGTATTCTCTGCAGCACCCAGCATTGTCCCGCCCACAGAACCATCTGATTGGTTACACGTAGAGCGGTAACAGCCAATCAGCAGTGCGTATTCAGAGCGGTAACAGCCAATCAGCAATGCGTACTCAGAGCGCATTGAGTCTGTGCTCCACCTTCGTGATGAGCAGATAGGTGTTAAGCAGGTAAGCATTAGGCAGCAGACTCTCCCCAAATTATGATAAACACCTCCCAGCCAACTACTAGTAACATCACTATGAGCCCGTTGACGTTCTAGAAACATAAACTCAGCTCGCTTGAAGTCCTTGAGGTGACGGCTTATTAGCTTTTAGCAAAACGTTAGCTCATTTTGCGGTGTGTGTATGCATGAGTGCCTGCGTGCGTGCGTTACAGACAGCAAAGCTCTGTCTGTCTGTTATTTCACGTTACCTTTTTCTGTGTTGATTGAGCTGTGTAGAAGCTGCAAAAAAGGACATTACGTTAAATGAAGAGTTTCCTGAAGCTGTCTCTGATAGTTGATATGTTACCGCATCATAAAGCCGACTTTTTTGTACTTACAGTATTTGTTTCTGATTAAATGATTTCTCTTTGGCTGCCAGTTGTTGTCGCTTCATGTTGTGTTCCGGAAGTCTATGCATTGCCATACGTAACTTGCTGCGCTGTCTCTTCCGTTGCGTCAATTGCGGCTTGAAGTTGTGTTGCAACTTTGTTATTGTGTTGTCGTTTGTCTTAATTGTGACTTTTGCAATTGTGCTGTAACTGAAAGTTTTTGTGTTGTAATTTATGATATTGTCTTGTAGCGGTTTCATTGGTTATGACCTTTTTAGACCACCGTAGGTATCCACCATTTTTGTTTTGATGACGCCAAAGACGGGGAAATAGACTTATTGTTCAAACTTCGTATAGAGTCTGCTGTTCCTAAATCCACCGTTTTCCTTTTTATTGTTATCGATAAAATCCATCAATTCCCTTTTAAATGATCATGGATCAATACCTATTTTCTGGAAAGCAAGACGGATATAGTAGAAATTTAGGAATATAAATTGTTCTTTTGCAATATAGATCAATCATTTCATCCCTAAGACATATACTACATGAAAATATCAGTGTTTGATTGTGGATATGATCTTATTTGAAGTGTAAAGATTTAGTAGTGTCACCACCAACTCCAAGGATGTAAGATGTGTTAGTTGTCAGCAAAATGTAACCCCAAGTTCTGCATTGACCGTAACATTATTTGACCAAATTGTAATCTACACAAAGCTATGACAATTAGCCTTTATCAAAAATATACATTACATTGTACCTGATAATTGTATTCCCTTGCAGGTGTTGGCTCAGCTATTGTGGAAAATTACCTGTACGTGGTGGGAGGTCACTCAGGATCCTCTTACCTGAACACTGTCCAGCGCTACGATCCCATTTCAGACCGCTGGTTGGACTCCAGCGGCATGATCTACTGTCGCTGTAACTTTGGTCTGACTTCCCTTTGACCCATGGCCCATCCAGTTAGCACTTAATGAGACACCTTTTTAGACACAAATACCCCCCCCCCCCCCTCCCCCCAGAGAAGAAGAGTTGCACTCTTGCCGACGAAAAAGACCTGATGATCATTTGCCGGCCACAAAAGACACTTCTGCTCTGGCTGCTGGAACACAATGAGGACTTGGAGCCATTTCCCAGAGGATTGGAGAAGAAACCTGTCACTTTTATTTAAATATTTTTGTTATTCTAACCATTTTTTTTCTTCCATGTTTTGTAATACTTTTTTCTAACGTTCCTTGCTGCAACAAGGACCAAGTGTTCAACATCTGGAGAACACCGTAGTTTGCTTGTGACAATGTGTTTGTAGGCTGTGTAGATGTGTGTATGTCTGTGTATGCTCAAAGAGGTATGTGCATGTCGGGTTGGATTGTATTTTGTTTGGTGTCTGCATGCAGAACGGAGGCTCGTTTCTGCAACACAATATGTGCGTCACAAAATGAGGACTTAGGATATTTTTTTTCACAGAAAGGGCTGCCTGTTCTCTAATGTGTGCATAGTGTAAATACAATATATATATATATATATATATATAAATATATACTTACTGCATTGCCTGTAAATGTTTTACCACACAGGGTCATATGTATGTGTGGAGGTGGCTAATTCTGAAGTTGACCTCTTGTCTGCTTCATTCTCTGTATTCACCTCTGTTGCATTTTTAAGAGCATGTCTATTTTTGTTGAACCTCACCCCTTCTGCACCCTTTGGTCTGTCTGCAATGCCAATTGTTGCTAGTTTTAGAATTCTACTGCGGATCTGTGTTGCCACACACAACTGGATCAACCCCTGTCTGCTATATTACTATCTTAGTTATTCATTTCGTAAAGCACATGCACCCCAAAGCTGTCCGCTGTTCACCATATTTGATGTAGGATTTTTTTGTTGTTGTCTTTACTCGAAACCCCATAGACACACAATCAATGGGTCGGTTGTACAGACCCCGTTTCCATTTGAGTTGGGAAATTGTGTCAGATGTAAATATAAACAGAATACTATAATTTGCTAATTATTTTTAACCCATATTCAGTTGAATATGCTACAAAGTCAACATATTTGATGTTCAAATTGATAAACATTTTTTTTTGCAAATAATCAGTAACTTTAGAATTTGATGCCAGCAACACGTGACAAAGAAGTTAGGAAATGTGGCAATAAATACTGATAAAGTTGAGAAATACTCATCAAAGACTTATTTCTTATGCAAAACCAGTTACTGTAACACATGCTGCAGTATTGTGTAAGACATGCACCTACAAACAAAGATTGGGCGAGGTTCACCAATTTGTAAGCAAATTGTCGAACAGATTTAGAACGGTCGGTAAAATCATCATAAGGTTCAGAGAATCTGGAGAAATCACTGCACGTAAGCGATTGATATTATGGACCTTTGATCCCTCAGGCGGTCCTGCATCAAAAACCGACATCAGTGTGTAAAGGAGATCACCACATGAGCTCAGGAACACTTCATGAAACCACTGTCAGTAACTGCAGTTGGTTGCTATATCTGTAAGTGCAAGTTAAAATTCTGCTATGCAAAGCAAAACCCATTTATCAACAACACCAAGGAACGCCGCTGTCTTCGCTGGGCCCGAGCTCATCTAAGATAGTGGAAAAGTGTTCTGTGGTCTGACGAGTCCACATTTCAAATTATATTTTGAAACTGTGGACGTGGTGTGCTCCAGAACAAAGAGGAAAATAACCATTCGGATTGTTATAGGCGCAAAGTTCAAAAGCCAGCATCTGTGATGGTATGGGGGTGCATTAGTGCCCAAGGCATGGGTAACTTACACATCTGTGAAGGCACCATTAATGCTGAATGGTCCATACAGGTTTTGGTGCAACATATGTTGTCATCCAAGCAACGTTATCATGGACGCCACTGCTTATTTCAGCAAGACAATGTCAAGCCACGTGTTACAAAAGCGTGGTTTCGTAGTAAAAGAGTGCGGGTACTTTCCTGGCCCGCCTGCAGTCCAGACCTGTCTCCCATCGAAAATGTGTGGCGCATTATGAAGCGTAAAATACAACAGCGGAGACCCCGGACTGTTGAACGACTAAAGCTCTACATAAAATAAGAATGAGAAAGAATTCCACTTTCAAACCTTCAACAATTAGTTTCCTCTGTTCCAAAAAAATTTATTTAGTGTTTTTAAAAGAAAAGGTGATGTAACACAGTGGTGAACATGCCCTTTCCCAACTAATTTGGCACGTGTTGCAGCCAAGAAATTCTAAGTCAATTATTCGCAAAAAAAAAAAAAAAAAGTTTATGAGTTTGAACATCAAATATCTTGTCTTTGTAGTGCATTCAACTGAATATGGGTTGAAAAGGATTTGCAAATCATTGTATTCCGTTTATATTTACATCTAACACAATTTCCCAACTCATATGGAAACGGGGTTTGTAGGTTAATTGCATTATTTGCTTTGTCACAAATCAGTGGCATGTTATTTTTGGTGCAACCCCTAAACCCCTTGCCAAAGAACTGAGAGCATTTTCATGTGTGCCACAAAGTCTGAAATTGTAATTTTTTATTTTTTAAATTTAATATTGTGGCATTAAATCTAGCCATGCTGCCAAAGAGCATGCTGACAATATTGGAGCATTGTGCAAGTCTTCACTGTACTTTATTGGCACTTATCAAACCAATGATTCAGATTGCAAATTGTATGTATTATGTTTTTGTTTAGGCTAACACCATGTAGATCATGCAATAAGGCTTCCTGTTAATGGGTATATCTTTAAAAAGCCAAGGTGATTTGTTGTTGTAGAGCGTGTGTTTAACACTTGTGGTCACTCATGTTGATGTAAGACAACTTTTTGCTTCATCCATCCATCCATCTATTTTCTACCGCTTATTCCCTTTTGGGGTCGCGGGGGGCGCTGGCGCCTATCTCAGCTACAATCGGGCGGAAGGCGGGGTACACCCTCGACAAGTCGCCACCTCATCGCTTCATCCAGATGTGCACAATTTATTTTGTAAATATGCTGAATTTAGGTTATCTTAGCTACAGATGGGACTATTGAGCAATTCCAAATAACCACTTTAACCATCACTTCTCGTGCACTATTAACAACAGTAACATAAAATGTTTCCACAATTCTGACATGTAATATCTAAAAACTTGTGAGTGAATGATTTATTCATGATTTCATGTCTTTGTGTAATGTTCTGTACATTTTTCAGATTATGTTTTGTGTTTGTTTCTGGCGCCCTCTCTGAATGTGCAGCACAAATCACGCAGGTGTAATTACGTGCTGCTGCCATGATAGATCTTTAAAAAAAAAAAAAGTCCTATTTGTGTATGGTAATTGCTTTTGATGAAAGGCTAATGGAAAATCTGCAAACATGAATCTGCAAAAAGAAAAAGAATGCTAAACCTGAGTTTGTACAATTGTTCTCTTGTTGACTGTTATTGGTACTATCTGTGTACCCATTGCCACTACTCACCAAAGTGCTTGTTTGAAGAAATCCAGTGGACGACCTGTCGTACGCAATTTGTCTGGTCGGAAAGGAAACTGTTTTTGAAACTTATGTCAATGTTGGGAAAACCACTACAAGGCTTCTTCACCCCAATGTCCCATTTATGCACCTGGTGTGAAGTGATGATCTTGAACTAAAGAAACTAGTGGATAAGTACTGGATGTGTGCTCTAACCCTAAAAACTGTAGCCTTCCACTTTTGATTGAAATACATTTTACAAACGTAATATTCAGTCTGTGAGGTGCAGTTGTACCCAGTTTTAAAAAAATTCCTGCCTTAAACAGGCATGTCTGATTTTCTTTTGTAAACAAAAAAAACTATGGAAGACTTAAGATATTTTTTGTATGGAATGCTTGAAACAGAATCAAACTTCCAAACTGTATATGACAAGGATATATTTACGAAAAAGACATACGTTAAAGCTCAAAGCTATTTACCTATTTACCAACATTACTTTTTATAACAATAGCATTCCACTAAATGACTATATAAACAAAACAAAACAAAACTCCTTTCGTAGGTTTAATCTTTCATGTTGTTTACTATATGCTTATTCATATTTCTCTGGAACGATTGTAGCGCATAGCTGTATTCACGAAGGATAACTATAGTGTGCGTGTATGAATGTATGTGTGCATATATATATATATATATATATATATATATACTACTTCATCTCTACAGATCTGTTTCATGAGGGGTTCCCTCAATCATCAGGAGATTTTAATGGAAGCATTCACATACAATGGTTTATATAGAGCACAGAGTGGGTGGGTACAGGCAGGCGTAGGGTGTGGTGATTGGCTCATGTGTTACCTAGGAGGTGTTTCCGTCTGTGGCGGCATGTTGAAATGATTTCACTGCGCTTGTTGAGGGATGATAGATCTGGATGATATATAATAAACAGTTTCTCTTTTAAGCATAGGTTGCATCTTTTATTACCACTGTTGTAAGGTGTGCTGGATGCAAGAATTTGCCATGTTATTGAATATTCAACATTATTGTCTTTGAGGTTCCAAATGTGTTTGCTGAGTTCTGTAGAATTCTGCAAAGTCTGGTTTCTAAAGGAGGCGTTGTGATTATTCCATCTTGTTTTGAACGCTCCTTCGGTTAATCCTACGTACGTGTCGGATGTGTTAATGTCCTTGCGTATTACCTTTGCTTGGTAAACGGCTGATGTCTGTAAGCACCTTCCGTTGAGAGGGCAATCAGGTTTCTTGCGACAGTTACATTCATTATTGGTTTCAGAGTCGTTTAGTCTGGGGGTAGGCAGTCCTTTTGCAATTGCTTTGTTGTGGTTTGAAATGATTTGTTGCATGTTATTCATACAGCTGTAGCTCAATTTAATGTTGTTCTTGTTGAATATTTTTCTTAGGGTGTTGCCTTTGGGGAAGTGTTTGTCGATCAGAGTGAGGAACTTGCGGCCGATGTTGGTTGAGGCGTCTTTGCTGAATGGCGGATTGTACCAGATGATGTTGTTTCGTTTTCTGCTCTTTTTTGGTTGGTTTCCTGGAGTGGGTTCATAGGTGAGGGTGAAGTTGTATCCGCTTTCATCAAGTGCTTTCTGGTACGGGGGGGTTGCTTGGTCGAATTCAGCTTTGCTGGATGACAGCATCGATAGCCTTTTATTAATTCCGGTAGGTATTCTTTTCGTGGTGGTGGGTGGGTGGTTGCTGTCATGGTGCACGTATTGGAGTGTTGTGTTGGGTTTCGTGAATGGTTGGTAGCTGTTATTTCTCAGGTTGAAAGTGACGTCGAGGAAGTTGACGGTTTGCTTGTTGGCTTCAATCGTGATCCGTAGGCCGTTTTCTTTGAAGATTTGGCATATGCGC
Organism: Nerophis ophidion; assembly: GCF_033978795.1. NCBI lineage: Eukaryota > Metazoa > Chordata > Actinopteri > Syngnathiformes > Syngnathidae > Nerophis > Nerophis ophidion. Next base: position 49,766,149 of record NC_084613.1, read on the forward strand.
TTCTTGGTGTTCTCGCTGCTCCTTGGCGAGGCGCGGCACACTGCCAGTCCGTCATCACGGTAAATACCAAGGTTCAGGTTGAGGCTAGCAAGCTGATGATTGAGGGAACCCCTCATGAAACAGATCTGTAGAGATGAAGTAGTCTTGTGATTTTTTCCCACACCTACATATTGCGCTCTACCACGGTATCGAGCACTATTCTCTGGATAATCCAATCAAGATATATATATATATATGTATGGAGATATATGTATGTATATGGGCATGTATATCAATCAATCAATGTTTATTTATATAGCCCTAAATCACAAGTGTCTCAAAGGGCTGCACAACCACTACGACATTCTCGGAAGAACGGTGCCGCCACCTCATCGCAGAGCCAACACAGATAGACGGACAACATTCACACTCATATTAACATACTAGGGCCGCTTTAGTGTTGCCAATCAACCTATCCCCAGGTGCATGTCTTTAGAAGTGGGAGGAAGCCGGACTAACTGGAGGGAACCCACGCATTCACGGGGAGAACATGCAAACTCCACACAGAAAGATCCCGAGCCCGGGATTGAACCCAAGACTACTCAGGACCTTCGTATTGTGAGGCAGATGCACTAACCCCTCTTCCACCGTGAAACGCCCATATATATATATATGGGCGTGGTACAGGGGTTAGTGCATCTGCCTCACAATACGAAGGTCCTGAGCAATCCGGGGTTCAATCCCGGGCTCGAGATCATTCTGTGTGGAGTTTGCATGTTCTCCCCATGACTACGTGGGTTCTGTCCAGGTACTACGACTTCCTCCCACCTCCAAAGACATGCACCTGGGGATAAGTTGATTGGAAACTAAATTGGCCCTATTGTGTGAATGTGAATGTTGTCTGTCTATATGTGTTGGCCCTGCAATGAGGTGGCTACTTGTCCAGGGTGTACACCGCCTTTTGCCTGAATGCAGCTGAGATAGGCTCCAGTGACCCCAAAAGGGACAATCAGTAGAAAATGGATGATGTATATATATACATACATACAATATATGTATATATATTTATACATATATATATATACACATACAATATATGTATATATATATATATATATATATATATATATATATATATATATATATATATATATATATATATATATATGTGTGTGTTTGTGTGTATATACCGTACATGTATGTGTATATATATACATATATGTATATATTTATATGTATATATATAGGGGGGGGGAGGTTGCCCACACATGTGGTCCTCTCCAAGGTTCTCATAGTCATCATTGTCACCGACGTCCCACTAGGTGTGAGCTTTCCTTGCCCTTATGTGGGCCTACAGCGGATGTCGTAGTGGTTTGTGCAGCCCTTTGAGACACTAGTGATTTAAGGCTATATAAATAAACATTGATATATATATATATATATATATATATATACATATATATATATACAAATTCCGTTTCCATATGAGTAGGGAAATTGTGTTAGATGTAAATATAAACGGAATACAATGATTTGCAAATAATTTTCAAGCCATATTCAGTTGAATGCACTACAAAGACAACATATTTGATGTTCAAACTGATAAATGTTTTCTTTTGTGCAAATAATCATTAACTGTAGAATTTTATGCCAGCAACACGTGACAATGAAGTTGGGAAAGGTGGCAAAAAATACTGATAAAGTCGAGGAATGCTCATCAAACACTTATTTGGAACATCCCACAGGTGTGCAGGCTAATTGGGAACAGGTGGGTGCCATGATTGGGTATAAAAACAACTTCCCAAAAAATGCTCAGTCTTTCACAAGAAAGGATGGGGTCGAGGTACACCCCTTTGTCCACATCTGCGTGAGTATATAGTCAAACAGTTTAAGAACATCGATTTTCAAAGTGAAATTTCAAGAAATTTAGGGATTTCAACATCTGGGGTCCATAATATCATCAAAAGGTTCTGAAATCACTCCACGTAAGCAACATGGCCGGAAACCAACATTGAATGACCGTGACCTTCGATCCCTCAGATGGCACTGTGTCAGAAACTGACATCAATCTCTAAAGGATATCACCACATGGGCTCTGGAACACTTCAGAAAACCCATCCATCCATCCATTTTCTACCGCTTATTCCCTTTCGGGGTCGCGGGGGGGCGCTGGCGCCTATCTCAGCTACAATCGGGCGGAAGGCGGGGTACTTCAGAAAACCACTGTCACTAAATACAGTTCATCCCTACATCTGTAAGTGCAAGTTAAAGTTCTACTTTGCAAAGCGAAAGCCATTTATCAAAAACATCCAGAAGCGCCGCAAAGTGGAAAAGTGTTCTGTGGTCTGACGAGTCCACATTTCAAATTGTTTTTGGAAATATTTGACATCGTGTCCTCCGGACCAAAGGGGAAGCAAACCATCCATACTGTTATCCACGCAAAGTTCAAAAGCCAGTATCTGTGATGGTATGGGCGTGCATTAGTGCCCAAGGCATGGGTTACTTACACATCTGTGAAGGCACCATTTATGCTAAAAGGTACATACAGGTTTTGGAACAACATATGCTGCCATCTAAGCACCTTCTTTTTCATGGACGCCCCTTCTTATTTCAGCAAGACAATGCCAAGCCACATTCAGCACGTGTTACAACAGCGTGGCTTCGTAAAAAAAGAGTGTGGGTACTTTCATGGCCCGCCTGCAATCCAGACCTGTCTCCCATCGAAAATGTGTGACGCATTATGAAGCCTAAAATACGACAGCGGAGACCCCGGACTGTTGAACGACTTAAGCTCTACATAAAACAAGAATGAAAAAAAAGTTTATGTGTTTGTTCTCATAAACATATTTTTTTTGCAAATAATAATTAACTTAGAATTTCATGGCTGCAACACGTGCCAAAGTAGTTGGGAAAAGGCATGTTCACCACTGTTTTACATCACCTTTTCTTTTAACAACACTCAATAAACGTTTGGGAACAGAGGAAACTATTTGTTGAAGCTTTGAAAGTGGAATTCTTTACCATTCTTGTTTTATGTAGAGCTTCAGTCGTTCAACAGTCTGGGGTCTCCGCTGTCGTATTTTACGCTTCATAATGCGCCACACATTTTCGATGGGAGACAGGTCTGGACTGCAGGCGGGCCAGGAAAGTACCCGCACTCTTTTACTACGAAGCCACGCTGGTGTAAGACGTGGCTTGGCATTGTCTTGCTAAAATAAACAGGGGCGTCCATTATAACGTTGCTTGGATGACAACATATGTTGCTCCACAACCTGTATGGACCAGCATTAATGGTGCCTTCACAGATGTGTAAGTTACCCATGTCTTGGGCACTAATACACCCCCATACCATCACAGATGCTGGCTTTTGAACTTTGCGCCTATAACAATCCGGATGGTTATTTTCTTCTTTGTTCCGGAGGACACTACATCCACAGTTTCCAAATATAATTTGAAATGTGGACTCTTCAGACCTCAGAACACTTTTCCACTTTGCATGAGTCCATCTTAGATGAGCACAGGCCCAGCGAAGCCAGCGGCGTTCCTTTGTGTTTTTGATAAATGGGTTTGGCTTTGCATAGTAGTTTTAACTTGCACTTACATATGTAGCGTCCAACTGTAGTTACTGTCAGTGGTTTTATGAAGTGTTCCTGAGCCCATGTGGTGATGTCTTTTACACACTGATTTCGGTTTTTGATGCAGGACCGCCTGAGGGATCAAAGGTCCATAATATCATCGCTTACGTGCAGTGATTTCTCCAGATTCTCTGAATGGTTTGATGATTTTACGGACCGTAGATGGTAAAATCCCTAAATTCCTTGCAATAGCTCCTTGAGAAATGTTGTTCTAAAACTGTTCGACAATTTGCTTACAAATTGGTGACCCTCGCCCCATCCTTGTTTGTGAATGACTTAGCATTTCATGGCAGCTTTTTTTATACCCAATCATGGCACCCACCTGTTCCCAATTACCCTGCACACCTGTTGGATGTTCCAAATAAGTGTTTGATGAGCATTCCTCAACTTTATCAGTATCCATTGCCACCTTTCCCAACTTCTTTGTCACGTGTTGTTGGCATCAAATTCTAAAGTTAAAGATTATTTGCAAAAAAAAACGTTTATCAGTTTTAACATCAAATATGTTGTCTTTGTAGCATATTCAACCGAATATGGATTGAAAATGATTTGCAAATCATTGTATTCCGTTTATATTTACATCTAACACAATTTACCAACTCATATGGAAACGGGGTTTGTTTATACATACCGGTATATGTATGTATGAACACATCTGTGTTATATATATACATGCATACATACATACATACATACATATATACATATATATATGTATATATGTATGTGTACATATATATAAGTATATATATATATATATATATATATACACATACATACATATATATATATATGTGTATATATATACATATGTATGTATATATATATATGTATATATATATATGTATATATATATATATATATATATATATATATATATATATATGGATAAATATATATATATCAATGACGTGCAAGAAAAAAATGTAAAAAGAAAAAAAAATTATATTGTTTTATGTATCTAGTGATTATACTATAAAGTTATTTTCGATTCAACTTGACCACTTTTAAATATTTTTTTTATTCAAAACGCTTAATTTTCACATTTGCCGTTCAAATTCTGAGGAGAGACTTGCGGTGAGTCACCAGCCAGTTGAGCCTCCCCGTCACCATGGCAATGACTCAGCTAACTGCTGGCTGCGGTGCAGTGAGACCGTATTGCTATATGAATTAAATTATACTACATTTCCATAGTTTAGTTAGCTGAGGTATATAATGTACAGTGTATTTTGTCAACAACTGTATGTGTGTAACGTATTTGTTGTACTGAGCAATCATAAAACGCCTGCGATGATCGCAGTGTGTGAGGCTCTCAGTAATGCGGCTTCCTGGCGGTAGAGGGCGCTAGTGATCACAGGGATCATTCTTGCGGCTGCAGAAAAAGTGACAGCAATCTACAGTTAGCAAGTCAAATTGGCCGTTTATTTTTTTCCTCTCGCCTGGAGTTTTAAAATGGAGGATTATATATTTAAAATAAAACAGTTTGGTAAATTGGACTTCCAATCGAAGCAGGAGGTAATAATTAATGGAAGACCAACACCGGAACTAAAAGGTTTGCATCAAACAGTGATCTCCATCAAGACAGTGAGACCTTTAACACCGAATAAAAAATAAGGAAGATTTATATAAACAAGGTATCGATGCTTTTGTTGAGAAGGAGCGAAACATGGACTTCATTTATAAGTAAAGGTAAGATCATAATAACGTCTTTTTTTAATTAAATTAGCTTTTTTGTGTGCTACAGTTTGTATGTTTAAAGAATGCTGGCATGAGCTTTTAAACGTAACCCGTTAACTGCTGCCAATCAAATGGTGAATAAGATACTCTTTAGGGCAGTGGTTCTCAATCTTGTTTCAGTGATGTAGCCCCTGTGAACATTGTTTTAATTACAGTAGCCCCTAACAGAGCAAAGCATTTTTGGTTGAAAAAAAAAGAGATAAAGAAGTAAAATATGTCATCAGTTTCTGATTTATTAAATTGTACAACAGTGCTAAATATTGCTAATTTGTAGTGGTCTTTCTTGAACTATTTGGAAAAAAATATATATAAAAATAGCTAAAAACTTGTTGAAAAGTAAAAAAGTGATTCAATTATAAAGATTTCTACACATATTAGTAATCATCAACTTAAAGTACCCTCTCTGGGGATTGTAACAGAGAACAATTTGGATTCATGAACTTAATTCTAAATATTGCTTCACAAAAAAAGAAATCTTTAACATCAATATTTATGGAACATGTCCACAGAAAACCTAGCTGTCAACACTGAATATTGCATTGTTGCATTTCTTTTCACAGTCTATGAACTTACATTCACATTTTGTTGAAGTATTATTCAATCAATATATTTATAAAGGATATTCGAACTGTTGCTATTTTTAGAATATTTTTGAAAAACCTCACGTACCCCTTGGCATACCTTCAAGTACCCCCAAGGGTACGCGTACCCCCATTTGAGAACCACTGCTGTACGGCACATATGTTTATAATACTGACTGTGCACGTCAGTGCCTCACCAGCCATGAAACTCACCGCACGTCACTGATATATATATATATATATATATATATATATATATATATATATATATATATATATATATATATATATATATATGTAACCGGTGGTCTTTTCTTCTGCGTTGTGTGTTGCTTATGGAAGACGACCGACCATGGGTTTCTCCACTGCACTTTACTGATAATACAGAATACAATTGTCATCAAAAACTTTGTGCCATCGTCAAGCCCCTACACAAATACAATAATGAACAAGAAATTAATTGAGGGTCTTAACAAGACAAAATAGTTTCTGTCGTCGCATGGACACCTACCTCTCCCAATATCGTAGACAAAAAGGGAAGTTGGAGGGCGTGTCCAACGCATATAAAAAGACAGGTGTCACAGTAATTATTGCAGTAGCAGGGACAACGAGACAATGGTTCCACATTGACAAAACATCAAACAATATTCAGGTATTTACATGTAACGTACATATTTTGTGTAATTATAACAATAATAAAACATTAGAAAAGACATTTACAAGACGTAATTGACCCTGTTACATATATATATATATACATATATATATATATATATATATATATATATATATATATATATATATATATATATATATATATATATATGTATGTATATATATATATATTGTAATAAGATTGATCACCCTTTTGAATTTGTATTCATCATGAATAATCACAAGTTAATACTTGCTTGCATGATTCAAATTAATAAAAAAAACACCCCATTGTTTGGACGCAAATGCAATTTTATTGTCAGGATGTCAATCAGGGATATTTTACTTAACTACACGTCATACATTTGCACAAAATATGATAACAGTTTTTTACAAAGTCCAGTCAATGTGTATTTTAGAGTAAAATTTGACATCGCGCGCGTTACATTTTTAAAGGCCTACTGAAACCCACTACTACCCACCACGTAGTCTGATAGTTTATATATCAATGATGAAATATTAACATTGCAACACATGCCAATACGGCTTATTTAGTTTACTAAATTGCAATTTTAAATTTCCCGGGACTTTTTTCTTGAAAACGTAGCATAATGATGACGTGTACGCGTGACGTCACGGGCTGTTATGAATATGAGCGCTGCGTACACACACAGCTAAAAGTCGTCTGCTTTAACGGCATAATTACACAGTATTTTGGAGATCTGTGTTGCTGAATCTTTTGCAATTTGTTTAATTAATATTGGAGAAGTCAAAGTAGAAAGACAGAGTTGGGAAGCTTTAGCCTTTAGCCACACAAACACACAGTGATTCCTTGTTTAAAATTCGCGGACGTGAAACTTTACTATGGATCACAGCGAACATGGATCCCAACCGAATGTCAACCAGCAGGTTTCGGTGAGAAAATTGTGGTTAAAAATTCGCCTCTTACCGGATATCAGCTGAGCTTGTGCCTCCCGTACAGCTGCCGTTGACTCCCCTGAGACACTGCGCGTCAACAGACGGCCGTGGATGTACACTTCCGACTATCAGGTACTGTTAAACTCACCAAAACACTAGCAACCCAATAGAAAGATAAGGGATTTCCCAGAATTATCCTAGTAAATGTCTCTAAAACATATGAATCCGTCTCAATGGCGTTTTTTTTATTTTTTATTATTATTTTTTTTTTCTAGTCCGTCGCTATCAATATCCTCAACAAGAATCTTTCATCCTCGCTCAAATTAATGGGGAAATTGTCGTTTTCTCGGTCTGAAAAGCAGTTTTTGTTGGAGGTTCCCATTAAAATCAATGTGAATATATGAGGAGCCACCAACATGTGACATCATCGTCTGCGACTTCCGGTAGAGGCAGGGCTTTTCTCCAGTTGCGAACTTTATCGTGGATGTTCTCTACTAAATCCTCTCAGCAAAAATATGGCAATATCGCGAAATGATCAAGTATGACACATAGAATGGACCTGCTATCCCCGTTTAAATAAGAAAATCTCATTTCAGTAGGCCTTTAATAACACATTCTAAATAAAGAGGGTACCTTTGATTGATTGAAACTTTTATTAGTAGATTGCAAAGGAAGTGAATACATTATATGAAACAGTACAGTACATATTCTGTACAATTGGCCACTAAATGGTAACACGGGAATACATTTTTCAACTTGTTTAAATCGGGGTCTACGTTAATCAATTCCATCCATCCATCCATCCATCATCTTCCGCTTATCCGAGGTCGGGTCGCGGGGGCAGCAGCCTAAGCAGGGAAGCCCAGACTTCCCCATCTCCAGCCACTTCGTCTAGCTCTTCCCGGGGGATCCCGAGGCGTTCCCAGGCCAGCCGGGAGACATAGTCTTTCCAACGTGTCCTGGGTCTTCCCCGTGGCCTCCTACCAGCTGGACGTGCCCTAAACACATCCCTAGGGAGGCGTTCGGGTGGCATCCTGACCAGATGCCCGAACCACCTCATCTGGCTCCTCTCGATGTGGAGGAGCAGCGGCTTTACGTTGAGCTCCTCCCGGATGGCAGAGCTTCTCACCCTATCTCTAAGGGAGAGCCCCGCCACCCGGCGGAGGAAACTCATTTCGGCCGCTTGTACCCGTGATCTTATCCTTTCGGTCATGACCCAAAGCTCATGACCATAGGTGAGGATGGGAACGTAGATCGACCGGTAAATTGAGAGCTTTGCCTTCCGGCTCAGCTCCTTCTTCACCACAACGGATCGATACAACGTCCGCATTACTGAAGACGCCGCACCGATCCGCCTGTCGATCTCACGATCCACTCTTCCCCCACTCGTAAACAAGACTCCTAGGTACTTGAACTCCTCCACTTGGGGCAGGGTCTCCTCCCCAACCCGGAGATGGCACTCCACCCTTTTCCGGGCGAGAACCATGGACTCGGACTTGGAGGTGCTGATTCTCATTCCGGTCGCTTCACACTCGGCTGCGAACCGATCCAGTGAGAGCTGAAGATCCCGGCCAGATGAAGCCATCAGGACTACATCATCTGCAAAGAGCAGAGACCTAATCCCGTGGCCACCAAACCGGAACCCCTCAACGCCTTGACTGCGCCTAGAAATTCTGTCCATAAAAGTTATGAACAGAATCGGTGACAAAGGACAGCCTTGGCGGAGTCCAACCTTCACTGGAAACGTGTCCGACTTACTGCCAGCAATGCGGACCAAACTCTGGCACTGATCATACAGGGAGCGGACTGCCACAATAAGACATTCCGATACCCCATACTCTCTGAGCACTCCCCACAGGACTTCCCGAGGGACACGGTCGAATGCCTTCTCCAAGTCCACAAAGCACATGTAGACTGGTTGGGCAAACTCCCATGCACCCTCAAGAACCCTGCCGAGAGTATAGAGCTGGTCCACAGTTCCACGACCAGGACGAAAACCACACTGTTCCTCCTGAATCCGAGGTTCGACTATCCGGCGAAGCCTCCTCTCCAGTACACCTGAATAAACCTTACCGGGAAGGCTGAGGAGTGTGATCCCACGATAGTTGGAACACACCCTCCGGTCCCCCTTCTTAAAGAGAGGGACCACCACCCCGGTCTGCCAATCCAGAGGTACCGCCCCCGATGTCCACGCGATGCTGCAGAGTCTTGTCAACCAAGACAGCCCCACAGCATCCAGAGCCTTAAGGAACTCCGGGCGGATCTCATCCACCCCCGGGGCCTTGCCGCCGAGGAGCTTTTTAACTACCTCAGCGACCTCAGCCCCAGAAATAGGAGAGTCCACTACAGATTCCCCAGGCACCGCTTCCTCAAAGAAAGACGTGTTGGTGGGATTGAGGAGGTCTTCGAAGTATTCCCTCCACCGATCCACAACATCCGCAGTCGAAGTCAGCAGAACACCATCCGCACCATACACGGTGTTGATAGTGCACTGCTTCCCCTTCCTGAGGCGCCGTATGGTGGTCCAGAATCGCTTCGAAGCCGTCTGGAAGTCGTTTTCCATGGCTTCCCCGAACTCTTCCCATGTCCGAGTTTTTGCCTCCGTTAATCAATTCATGGTACACATAAACTATCAGCATAATTAATACCTGTATATATTTTCAAGATATCTGAAGTGCACCAAGATTTACTAGTACTGTATTAGAGAACCTGTGACACAAGGTACACTTTGCACAATACAGCATCTAAATCCAAGCTGCATAATCCAACTGCTGACACTAGCCTGATATTGAAAGTCCCGCCCACTCAGTGGGCATTACATTAAACAGAGATTTTATTGGTTTAGAGCAGGGGTCACCAACGCAGTGCCCGCGGGCACCAGGTAGCCTGTATGGACCAGATGAGTAGCCCGTTGGCCTGTTCTAAAAATAGCTCAAATAGCAGCACTTACCATCTGCCTCTGTTTTTTACATTTTATTTATTTACTAGTAAGCTGGTCTCGCTTTTCTTGACATTTTTAATTCTAAGAGAGACAAAACTCAAATAGAATTTGAAAATCCAAGAAAATATTTTAAAGACATTTACTTTTTTACTTTGCTTCTTATAACTTTAAGAAAGACAATTTCAGAGAAAAAAATTCAAACTTAAAAATGATTTTAGGATTTTTAAACACATATACTGTACCTTTTTACCTTTTAAATTTCCTAACAATTTAAATCAATGTTCAAGTGTTTTTTTTTTTTTAATTGTAAAGAATAATAAATACATTTTAATTTAATTCTTCATTTTAGCTACTGTTTTTTTGACAAAGAATATTTGTGGAATATTTGTGAAACATTTCTTTAAACCTATTATGATTAAAAATCCAAAAAATTATTCCGGCAAATCTAGAAAATCTTTAGAATCAAAATCTTTTTTCAAATTTTTTTGAATTTCTTTTAAAATTTTTGTTTTGGAAAATGTAGAAAAAATAATGATTTTTCTTTGTTAGAAATATAGCTTGATCAAATTTGTTATATATTATAACAAAATGCAGATTGGATTTTAACCTATTTAAAACATGTCATCAAAATTCTAAAATTAATCTTAATCAGGAAAAATTGATGTTCCATAAATTATTTTTTTAATTTTTTCAAAAAGGATCGAATTAGCTAGTTTTTTTCTTCATTTTTTTCAGTTGAATTTTTAATTTTAAAGAGTCAAAATTCAAGATAAACTATGTTTCAAAATTTAATTTTAATTTTTTCCTGTTTTCTCCTCTTTAAAACCCTTCAATTAAGTGTTTTTTTCATCATTTATTCTCTACAAAAAAACTTCCGTAAAAGGAAAAAAGTGTACGGCGGAATGACAGACAGAAATACCCATTTTATACATATAAATATATATAGATGTATTTATTAAAGGTAAATTGCCTATTTCTGGCAATTTATTTAAGTGTGTATCAATCTGGTAGCCCTTTGCATTAATCAGTAACCAAGAAGTAGCTCTTGGTTTCAAAAAGGTTGGTGGACCCCTGGTTTAGAGTATCCGTCGTTTCAAAGCAAACACGTAATTGGTTGGCCAAAGTACGTACAGTACACCCAATTCTTAAACCAGTTACGCCCTTTTTTTGCAATACAGCATGATTGGCAGAGTACGCCTTGCGTCATTTCCGTCACTTCTCGCCAGAGTAAAGTTTTAAGGAGAGCTGTTTTGGCGGCGAGTGAGGACTAGAACAACTACTGTGCTACATTCGAACGGACTGTCAGCCCGCCAAGATGCCAGCTCAAGTCATAAGTGGGAAGGATGTGTCGGCGTAAGTGTGTTTTTTTTATTCTTTTTATTTAACTTTTTAGGTCTGGTGCTTTCGTTTAGCATGTCAATGTCTGTTTTTTAGGTCTCGTGCTTTCGTTTAGCATACCAGTGTGAGTTCAGGCTTTACGAGCCCAGGGAAGCATGGTGCAGGCTACCTAGCCAGCTAGCAACTTAATTAGTTAGAGGCCACTAAATCAAAATACTGCTGATTCACAATCAGAGTATATTGCATTTATTCTCCTTGTTAAAACCTTTGCACGTGTTACTATAGGTATTGTGCAATTGGTTCCAATACGTTAGCACTGTCATGTAGCAAGTGATGACCACGTGAGTTTATATTTATATTTAGGCGTTCCTAATATGCTTGCCATTATTTATCAAACCCTTGGTATGTGTTTTGATGCTAAACACCATAAACTGCATCTAAAATTTCTTATGCAAAACCAGTTACTGTAACACATGCTGCAGTATTGTGTAAGAACTTAGATTCTGACCTTTTGTCCTCTTGGTCTCCTTACATCAGGTGGTTTGTTTGAGTAACCTTTTCCAGTGTTTCTATTGTTAGTACATAATATATGAGATTGCTGTTCATTATTTGAGTTGATTAAAGTTTCATGAGTTGCATGTGCTGGTCACATGCCCTTCCACTCACAGTCCTTCACTGCACTAATTATCTGCTAATTTAATACAGCACAAATAAACTAAAGAGGGAGGCTTTATGTTCATCTCCTGTGAAGCATGACAAAACCTGGAATGTTACTACTCTCTGTACTGAATTTGGCCGTCATGCAAGTTTTCGAGGGTCAATTACATTTAACAGTGGGATTTGTTACACTGGGGAATTTAAAGACAACCACTATATAACATCTCTGGGTACTCAACTGCCTGGTAAATACTATTAAAGTGTGAACCTAATGGATTTTTCCACAGACATTTAGTTTTGGCATGGATAAGGGCTGCAAAAACATTTTGTTTTTTTTGCTTGTAGTTCTGTTTTAGACACACATGCACACAAACCATGTTTTTGGACCAGCAAAACGTAACACTTTATTATCGTCTTCGATATCACTCATTTAGACTCTTTCTTTCTAGAAATTTATACATTACCGAACAATACAGAAAAAAATCCATGAAGTCAAAAAGTTGGATATATGTTGCATACAGTCATGCACGTAATAAAGACACACTAAAAGAAAAGTTAATTAATCTCTCGGCCTGGCCAACAGGACTCCCTGGAGTGAGGGGGAGTGCTGGTAAGTGTCTGCCGTCATACCAAACATACAGTGCAGGATGATTCCTTACGTAACATGGCAGTGTTTATTTATTATGCAGGTAGTTAAATAAATTAAACAAACAAACAAACAGCAAAAAAAATCAGCATAGTTTAGATACAGTATTGTTTAAATCAAAGTTAAATCTCCCCTTGTTTTTGTGAGCCCTAGTATGCACAAAAAGAGAAGTTGATAGCGTGTGTTGTGAAATTCCTGACTTTTGCAATTAATAATTCTTGTTTAAACAATTGCATATTTATAAGAGACTTTTAATGATTATCTCATTTAAACCAAACTGGCTCCGACTATGTTTCATCTGCATATAATCCAGATTGCATAACAATTTAGTCATTAAAGTACTACTGAAACCCACTACTACCCACCACACAGTCTGATAGTTTATATATCAATGATGAAATATTAACATTGCAACACATGCCAATACGGCCTTTTTAGTTTTACTAAATTGCAATTTTAAATTTCCAGGGACTTTTTTTTGGGAAAATGTCACGTAATGATGACGCTTACGCGTGACGTCACGGGCTGTTATGAATATGAGCGCTGCGCACACACACAGCTAAAAGTCGTCTGCTTTAACGGCATAATTACACAGTATTTTGGAGATCTTTGTTGCTGAATCTTTTGCAGTTTGTTCAATTAATATTGGAGAAGTCAAAGTAGAACAATGGAGTTGGGAAGCTTTAGCCTCTAGCCACACAAACACACTGTGATTTCTTGTTTAAAATTCACGGAGTTGAAACTTTGCTATGGATCACAGCGGACATGGATCCCGACCACTTGTCAACCAGCAGGTTTCGGTGAGAAAATTGTGGTTAAAAAGTCGCTGAGCTTGTGCCGTCCGTACAGCTGCTGTCCGTACAGCTGCTGTCCGTACAGCTGCCGTCGACTTCCCCGAGACACTGCGCGTCAACAACCGGCCGTGAACGTACACTTCCGACTATCAGGTACTGTTAAACTCATTAAAACACTCGCAACACAATAGAAAGATAAGGGAATTCCCAGAATTATCCTAGTAAATGTCTCTAAAAAGATATGAATCCGTCTCAATGCAATGCGATTGCAATCGCGTTTTTTTTTTAATTGTTTTTTTTTCTATTTTTTTTTCTAGTCCGTCGCTATCAATATCCTCAAACACAAATCTTTCATCCTCGCTCAAATTAATGGGGAAATTATCGTTTTCTCGGTCCGAATAGCTGTTTTTGTTGGAGGCTCCCATTAAAATCAATGTGAATATATGAGGAGCCATCAACATGTGACGTCATCTTCTGCGACTTCAGGTAGAGGCAGGGCTTTTCTCCAGTTGCGAACTTTATCGTGGATGTTCGCTGATAAATGCTTTCAGCAAAAATATGGCAATATCGTGAAATGATCAAGTATGACACAAAAAATGGACCTGCTATTCCGTTTAAATAAGAAAATCTCATTTCAGTAGGCCTTTAAATTATTATTTGCGGTAGAAAATGAACAGATGGACTTTGTTCCATTGGATGCAAAAGTGAGTAACTACTTAAGTAGTATAATTATGTAGGTTGTAGTATTTTACATTGTTGTAAACATGGATGCAAAACAATTATAATTCAAATCTAAGTTGTCTTCATACCCTAATAAAAATGTGAGTCAAAATAGCAAAGCTTTAGGTCATAAGCAAGTGAAATATATTTTATATTATCTCAGTTCAGTAAAATTATCAGATGAAAAATGTTTTATAAGGCCCCATTAGTCTGTCTATCAGTCCTTTTTAGAAACTTCTATTTTGTGAATAAATTGTGTCATGCATGTATAAAATGCGTGGGTTAATTAACTGCTGTGTGCAACTCGTGCAATATGACCAGTTAAATTAGGTCATCCTTCAAGAGTCACGCTTTGTCTCTCCTTCTCATCACATGGGGATAAGCTCCACATGTGTAACTTTCGTTTATGACGAGAACCCAAACAAATGCAATAAAATAAGCCATTAACTTAGTTCACATATTGATAACGCTTACTATGGCCTTTAGGTTCTGGAATTTATAGTCCAACAAACTTTGCGTCACTCGCTTGAGTGTTTTGTCTTTGATTGGCTCAGTTGACTGATCTGTTCCCCTCGATGTCATCATTGGCATTATTTCTCCTTCTCGACAACATAAAATTATTCAAGATAAAGGGTAAAAATTTGAACACTGTTCTTGAGGCCTGATGTTGCATGTGCATACAAAACTAAATTTTTTTTCGATAACAAGTCAGATACTGGACTCAATAAGAATAAAAAAATATTATTTTGTATACATTAACTGCAGTATTGTTCTACAATTCAGTTGATAAATACATTTAAATTTGGATAAAACATGATGATGAATAATTTATAAATATATGTCCAATATATATGTATAAAATCACAAAATGATAAAAAAGACAAACTATTTGATACTTCCAAAAATATAGATTAGTTAGATTTAAATATGTTAAAGTATTAAAATATATCTCTGATACTGTACACTAATAGAATACAATGAATAATAAATTAAATACAGCACATGCAGTAATTATATCTGTTATAATATTAGTAGTGTATGAATTTAATTTATAGTATTTCAGTAGTGTTACACAATTCAGTTAAGAAATAATTAAACTTTAATAGAGTAATAAAAAATACATATATCAATTTGATATATAAGTTTATATCAGTCAATCAATTTTATCATTGTGATGATAAAATAATAAAACTATGACAAAACAATACATATAAATACTTCATGAAATATAGATCAATTAGGTGTAAAATTAATTGAGCATTTACAGCAGGGATGGGCCAACTACGGCCCGCGGGCGACATCCGGCGTGTTTGTGTTTTTGATCCGGCCTGCCAAAAAAATAAAACAGAATTGAGCAAATTGTGTAATAATTAGGACCACATGAATTGTCCTGCATTACCAACTAATTCCACAGAGTGGCGCAATAGGACTGCAGTATGATTGATTGATTGCACAGCCCAGGTACACTTTTTTTTTTTAGGTTTTAGGCACTTTTTTACACTGCAAAATCCACTAGGAGGCACTGTGCACATCTGTATTGCAGCATGACCATCTAGTGAAGCCAGTTATAAAGCTCTAACTTTATTCGTGAGAGGACTCTTCACCATTGTCAGTTTATTAAATGTCTTGAAAAGACCACCCGGATTTGCTTTACGGTTCCAATGTCCGCTGGTTAAGTTTGGGTAAAGTATGTCAACGTGTGTGAGAACTAATACAGGAGATGATCTTATTTTTGGAGCAACTTGAAAAAGCTGACACTTTCCCTGAGCTGAGTGACACCGATTGGCTTTGTGATTTAGCGTTTGCTGTGGACATACTGGCACACATGAATGAGCTGAATGTGAAGATGTTTGTACATGTAATAAACAAATGTCAGAGCTTTCTAAACCAAGCTGACTTTATTTTCTAAACAAATGTCAAATGAGTCATTCACTCACATTATTGATTTTCATGTACATTTTTTTATTCAGTGAAAAGGCTGTAAAATTCCATTCAGTTTTTTTCGGATAGTCTGTCATATGAATTTTTAAAAACTTTTTATAGTCTTTTTGTAGTCATATTGTGAGTTTATTATGTGTTTAGCTTTTACACTTTTCTACTGCATTTTAGAAATTTATTCCACTAATGTTGAACAACCTACACATGTTTAAAGTGTTCCTTTAAAAAGGGATTTGGCACACATTTGCAGAATGTGACATTTTTTACAGCAATAATAAAAGAATAAGACTGGGAATTATTTTCACACATTCATCTGTCAGTCACTCCTCTGTTACACAGACATTTTCTGCAGTTAGCATGCCATACATAAAGTATGATGTGTATATGTGTGTGTGTATCTACGTTTGTATGTACATATATACACACATAACACACACCAGCCCCCCAGATATATTTTTACCGACCAATGTGGCCCCTGAGTCCAAACAATGCCTAGGTCTTATTTACAGTAAAAGTAACTGAATGGTCAACCATTTGGCTTTAGTACCCTGCAGCCCTAATGCTGTTTGGTATGCTATGCCAATTGTGCCATTAACATATTAATATATTTTTGTGTTATGATTTTCTCCCCAGGCAGGTGAGGGAAAGCCTCAAGAATGATGTAGACCAAATGAAGCTTCAGAATCCCAACTTTCAACCTGGTCTGGTCATTTTACAGGTCAGTAAGTAGACCAGTCAAAGGGTAAAGCAGATTTTCCATGTCTTTCCACTCTATTGAATAACTTAATTTGCAATGTACTCCTTAATGCAATCTTTCCGCCATATGGAAGTGGCCAGCCAGTGAAAGGGACTGAACTTGCTTTCTCTTTTTTGTTGTTGCTGTTTTGTTACTATCTCTCAATTTTGGAAAAGATAATTTCTGTAATTCATAAGGCAACATTGTTTGTTTCTGCAGGTTGGGGATCGTGATGACTCAAATCTCTACATTGGCATGAAACTGAAGGCTGCAGCTGAGGTAAATAATTTAATCTCAACCTCACTTTGGCTGAAAGATGTTTTTATAAACATTGAAAATGACAGGTTTCTTAACTTTGAGTAGATTGGAATACATGCCACACACTTGAAACTTCCCAACACTGCAACTGAAGAAGAGGTAAGGATGTTTTTTTTGTTTTAACTCTGTAGATACTGAAATGTAGTATAGCACAATTGATTATGAGTTCAATGTTTTCTGTTTCAGATTCTTCACAGTATTTCAGAGGTGAATGAAAACTCTGCGGTCCACGGCCTCATTGTCCAGTTGCCTTTAGACTCGGTCCACAAGATCAACACAGAGAGGGTGACTAACGCTGTGGCACCCGAAAAGGATGTAGACGGGTAAGTACAGGCAAGCTTAAAATCCATTTTTGATTCATGTAAATGAGAAACTCATAGCACAAGTCATTACACATTTAACAGCACTTAATTTTATCTTCATGCAGTCTGGTTTTAGAGCTTAACACACGACAGTTGGTTATTTTTATTTTCATAGAAAATATCAAATATTTGATGGACGAAGGTGATGTGGGTGGTGCTGTGTTTCTCGATTTAAAAGTAAGCTTTTCTTCAGATGCAACAAACGGTTAGAAATACACTATATTGGCAAAAATATTTGGCCACCTGCCTTGACTCGCATATGAACTTATAGTGCCATCTCATTCCTAAACCATAGGGTTCAATATGATGTTGGTCCACCTTTTGCAGCTATTACAGTTTGAACTCTTCTGTGAAGGCTGTCCACAAGGTTGTGGAGTGTGTTTATAGGATTTTTTGACCATTCTTCCAAAAGCGCATTGGTGAGATCACACACTGATGTTGGTCGAGAAGGCCTGGCTCTCAGTCTCCGTTCTAATTCATCCCAAAAGTGTTCTATCGTGTTCAAGTCAGGACTCTGTGCAGGCCAGTCAAGTTCATCCACACCAAACTCTGTCATCTATGTCTATGGACCTTGCTTTGTTCTCTGGTGCACAGTAAGGTTTGAAGAGGAAGGAGCCCGCTCCAAACTGTTCCCACAAGGTTGGGAGCATAGAATTGTCCAAAATGTTTTGGTATCCTGGAGCATTCAAAGTTCCTTTTACTGGAACTAAGGGGCCAAGCCCCATCCTGAAAATCAACCCCACACCAAAATTCCTCCTTCACCAAATTTCACACTTGGCACAATGCAGTCCGAAATGTATTGTTCTCATGACAACCTCCAAACCCAGACTTGTCCATCAGATTGTCTGATGGAAAAGTGTGATTCATCACTACAGAGAACGCATCTCCACTGCTCTAGAGTCCAGTAGCGACGTGCTTTACACCACTGCATTGCATTGGACTTGGTGATGTATGGCTGAGGTGCAGCAGTTCGACCATGAAAACCCATTCCATGAAGCTCTCTGCACGTGGGATAATTGGAAGGTAACATGAAGTTTGGAGCTCTGTAGCAACTTACTGCAGAAACTCGGTGACCTTTTTGCACTATGCGCTTCAGCATCCGCTGACCACTGTCTGTATGTTTACGTGGCCTACCACTTTGTGGCTGAGTTGCTGTTGTTCCCAAACTCTTCCACTTTCTTATAGTAAAGCCCACAGTTGACTTTGGAATATTTAGGAGCGAGGAAATTTCACGACTGGATTTGTTGCACAGGTGGCATCCTATGACAGTTCCAAGCTACTGAGCTTCTAAGAGCGGCCCATTCTTTCACAAATGTTTGTAAAAACAGTCTCCATGCCTAAGTGTTTGATTTTATACACCTGTGCCCGGGCCAAATGATTAGGACACCTAATTCTGATCATTTTGATAGGTGCCCAAATACTTTTGGCAATTTAGTGTATTTTTTCAAATCAATCACAGCCAGTTAGAATCAATGAGTCCGTCCACAGGTGTCCCGCAATGTTCGTTTGCTATTTTCGCTGTACATAAAAAACCTTCCTTCAGTTTGTTCCAATGTTTTAATCCAAATGTATGATGATAATACTGTTATTTATACAAATGCTAAAAACACAACTGAAGTGGCTAAACGTACATAGTCTATCTATGACTTCTGTTTCAGAAAGTGGCTAAACCAATCTTGCTCAAAACTCAAAGTAAACACAACGGTTGCAACGTTCTTCTCTAAAACTAACAAATAACTAGAGTGTTTTTCAACCACTGTGCCACGGCACACTAGTGTGCCGTGAGATACAGTCTGGTGTCTCGTGGGAGATTATGTAATTTTACCTATTTGGGTTAAAAATATTTTTTGCAAAACAGTAATTATAGTCGGCAAATGATGTGTTGTTTTTGAGTGTCTGCTGTCTAGAGCTCAGCAGAGTAACCGTGAATTACTTTTCCATATCAGTAGGTGGCAGCCGGTAGCTAATTGCTTTGTATATGTCGGAAACAGCAGGAGGCAGGATACAGGTATAAAGGTGTCTCATGCTTAAAGCAAAAATAAACAAAAGGTGAATGGCCCTAAGAAAAGACATTGAAGCTTAGGGAAGGTTATGCAAAATGAAACTAAAACAGAACTGGCTCCAAAGTAAATGAAAACAGAATGCCGGACGACAGCAAAGACTTACTGTGGAGCAAAGACTGCGTCCACAAAGTACATCCGTACATGGCATGACAATCAACAATGTCCACACTACGAAAGATAAAAACAACTGAAATATTCTTGATTGCTAAAACAATGTAGGTGCAGGAAAGATCGCTCCAAAGAAGACATGAATCTGCTACAGGAAAAGACCAAAAAAAGAGAAGGCCACCAAAATAGGAGCGCAAGACAAGAACTGAAAACATTAAAAAAACAAATACATCATGGCGTGATGTGACAGGTCGCGACAGTACACCTACTTTGAGACAATAGCTCTATTGATGCATGCTTGATTATGGTTAAAAGACATGTCCAACAATTGCGACAACGACTTTTTACTGTCAACTGACATTCGTTTTTTAATGATTTCTTCTGGTGGTGTGCCTTCTGGATTTTTTCAACGCAAAAAGTGTGCCTTGGCTCAAAAAAGTTGAAAATCATTGAACTAGAGAGATATTCATGTGAATGTTGAAAACATCAGTTTGTGTACAAATTCAGGTCTCTTTGGTTTATGAGGGACCTAAAACTAACATTTACATCCCTGATTTCAAAAAAAGGTCTGTAATGGTGTAGGGATGTCCCGATCCAGGTTTTTGCACTTCCAATCCGATACCAATACTGGCCGATACTTGCCTATCCGAGCATGCATTAAAGTTTAAAGTTATTTAGCCTACTTAGTTGTCAGATTCATGTTGAAAAGGGTGTTAGTACTCTTGATAACAATTAGCCAGCTGAAGTAGGTGAGTTTGAATAATACACAACGGTTGGTATTCAGACCTGTGGATGTGTTGAAGGTGTGCTGGAAAATTAGGGACGACGTGGCGCAGTGGAACAGGGGCCGTGCGCAACCCGAGGGTCGCTGGTTCAATCCCCACCTAGTACCAACCTCGTCACGTCCGTTGTGTCCTGAGCAAGACACTTCACCCTTGCACCTGATGGGTGCTGGTTAGCCCCTTGCATGGCAGCTCCCTCCATCAGTGTGTGAATGTGTGTGTGAATGGGTAAATGTGAAAGTAGTGTCAAAGCGCTTTGAGTACCATGAAGGTAGAAAAGCGCAATACAAGTACAAATGCGTAACGGAAATTAGGGAGCAGCAGAAAAGTGGAATGTATTATTTAAATCGGTGCGTTGGAAAACAAGGACCAGCTATTTTTTAAAAACTGGATCTGGATCGGCATTTTCCCATGCCTTGCCGATACGCTTTTTTTGGCAAATATCGGCGGTTGATCCGATCCGAATATCGGATCGGGACAACCCAATAATGGTGTCAAATGTAATATTTCAAATTTCCTTTTCAAAAGATCACATTTCCCCCTGCCGGTGGTGAAAATGTTCATGCATTCAAATGGTCCTGGCACAGGTCATCTATTGTCTTCCTACCAGCTCAAAAGCAAAAAAACAACTCTAGTCCAACACCTTTTGAGCAGGGGTGTTAAATTAATTTTAGCTAAGGGGTAACATGGAGGAAAATCTATTCCCAAGTGGGCCAGACTGGTAAAATCATGGCATGGTAACATAAAAATAAAGATACATTCAGACTGTGTTTTCTCTGTTCAACTTTGACCAAAAATAGAACAAGCACTTTCTAAAACTGTACAAATCACAAATAGTCCTCTTGACAAAACACTTCCAGTTAGTTGAAAATTAAGAAAATTGCTGCAGTTTCAAAAACTCAATGAAAGAACACAATCAACTCAGACTTTGTCTCAGTGTATCTATAAATCAATTAAACTTTTAATCACAGCCTATCTAGGATTGAACAAAACTGCAAGAGTTTATCACTTTCTTGTCTCTCCTTCTCACAGAGAGATACAAAACAAGCTCACCTTGTTACATACGTCATACGCACTCGCAGAGCAGAGAGTTAGCAGCATGGGTAACGTTAGGTGTGGTGCAAGCGGAGCGGTGCGAGTGGTAATGCGAGAGAGAGAAGGTGCCAATCTGGTTACAAATGAAGGAAGAAGAATTAATTCTCAAGAAAAACAGCACAGGGCCCATCGTCTGGCGGTGGTTTGGCTTCAAGCGGGAAGATGTTGAACAGACAACCGTAATATGTCAAGTATGCGGTAAAAGCGTTGCTTAAAAAATTAGCGGCACTACTAATTTGTAGCATTATTTGAAAAGTCAACCACTAGAGAATAAAGAGTGCTTGAAACTCTGCATATCAACATCTCAGGCCTGTGCCACACTAACAAAATGCACTGACCCAATTGAGCCTGGCGTCTTCCATTTCCACATCAACACAGTATGAAAAAACTAGTCAAAAACAGAAGGAGATAATGTCTGCAGTAACCTGCCACACAGCGAAGGACATATTTTGATTTCCTATTATGCAGCTAATTTTTATTTGACAGTTATTGAAATATCTTGTGACATCATGCACAAAAGTGCAATTTATTTGTTTTAAAACATTGTAGTGGTGTTCTGTACAAAAAGTGCACTTTAATTTAGTGTTGTTTTGATACGTCATCTTAGTGACATTATGCACTAAGTGCACCAATAGCTTGTTTTAAAATTTCAGATAATTTTGCACTTTCTGATTGGGAAATTACACAAATGTTTTTGCCACTGCTTAATAACTGTTTAATGAATACAGTTTTGGTAATTTGACTTAGTTGTGATTTCCCTCTGCATGAAAGTTTTTAAAATTAGCAATATATTAATGCAGTATGAACAAGAATGTTTTAATGTAGACACATAGAACATCATATTAGTGTTATTTTATGCATGAAGTGTTAATTAAAGGCTAAAGCAAAATATCGAGATATGTATCCCGACATGGCCTAAAAATATTGAGATTTTAATAAAAAGCCATATCGCCCAGCCCTAGTTGCGAGCCAATAAAAAATAAACAAGCCAGGGGCCACACTTTGTACATCCCTGCTTTAAACTATCCTGATATTTGATTGTGTGTGTTGTTTGTTCAAAGGCTTACAAGTATAAACGCAGGAAAGCTTTCGCGTGGAGACCTGAGTGACTGCTTCATTCCCTGCACTCCAAATGGCTGCATGGAATTGATCAGACGGACTGGTAAACAGAGAAGCGTTAACAGAATACAGGCTCTTAACAAGAAAAAAAATAAGAAACCTTGTTTCTATGTTCTGCTTCCTTGGAGGTGTCTCTGTGGCGGGGAAGCGAGCGGTTGTGATTGGTCGTAGCAAAATTGTGGGGGCGCCAATGCATGACCTACTGCTGTGGAACCATGCCACTGTCACCACTTGTCACTCCAAAACAATGGAACTGGCTGAGGAGGTAACAACTCTTACGTGTCGTCTCAAAGATAATATAGAAGCCTTTCTGACAATGTTAAGAGTGCAACATTTCTCAGTGTGTAAGTTTTTGGTTGTGTCTCTTTGATACCCTTGTTTGTTTTTAATCTCTCTTGGCTGTGGCTAAAGTATGTAACAGTAACCACTTTAGGGGTTATGCATGTATCACTGTATATTATTTTCAGTACTGAACATGAAGACATTTTTTAATGTTTCTATCCAGGTTGGCAAAGCAGATATTCTTGTTGTGGGCATCGGAAAAGCAGAGATGGTGAAAGGGGAATGGATCAAGAAAGGAGCAGTGGTCATAGACTGTGGCATTAACCTTATTTCAGGTTCCCTTCTTATATAAGACTCTTTGGTTAAGTTATTTTTTTACTGTAAATAAACATGTTGTATTCATGTTAACGTTTTTATTTATGTGTGGCAGATGAGAGCAAACCCAGCGGCAAGCGAGTTGTGGGAGACGTTCATTACAACTCAGCTAAGGAGCATGCAAGCTTCATCACGCCGGTGCCTGGAGGAGTGGGGCCCATGACAGTTGCCATGCTGATGGGGGTAAGGTTGGTTCTTAACGGACCCACAGCGTCCAGATGACCAACATTTTACAAAATACTTCTCGTAATGTATTTTTTGCTCCTGAAAATAAATCTGGCAGTCATTTCCCATAATATCTTTTAGTTTCTGAGTAATTGGTAGATAACCAACTGTACATAGAATGTCTCGTTTTCCATCGCCAGATTCAATATGCCTTCTTGGTGTGACAATTTCTACAGGACTTGAGCCCATTTCTCCGAATAGACAGTGTGGATAAAGGCATACAGTTGTGATCAAAATTATTCAACCCCCACACAATTTTGGTGTTTTAGCAAGTTGGACATTTATTCCGTATTTTGTTTATAGTCATATCAAATAAAGATGTGTCAAATAGACAAATGCAACTTAAATTGTAACACTGTATTTTACATAATACCAAAAAAGGAAATTTTTCTTAATATCTCATTGACAAAATTATTCAACCCCCTAGTTACATGCATCTTTAGTACTTAGTAGAACACCCTTTGGCAGTAAGTACATCCTTCAAACTTGATACATAACCGGACACAAGCTTCTTGCAACGATCTGCAGGTATTTTAGCCCATTCCTCTTGGGCAAAAGGCCTCCAGTTCATTCATATTCTTGGGCTTGCGTGCTGCAACGGCCTTCTTCAAGTCCCACCACAGGTTTTCTATAGGATTTAGTTCTGGCGACTGTGGAGGCCACTCCAGAGTCTTCCAGCTCTTCTTCTGCAACCACTCTGATGTTGATTTGGAGGTATGCTTGCGATCGTTGTCCTGTTGGAAGGTCCAACGTCTCCCAAGCCTCAGCTTCGTCACTGACTTCGCGCTGGAGATTCCCGGTACCTGAGGCAGAGAAACAGCCCCAGAGCATGATTGACCCCCCACCATGCTTAACAGTAGGGAAGGTGTTCTTCTCTTTGTAAGCTTAATTTTTTCTCCTCCAGACATAACATTGATTCATAGGCCCCAAGAGTTCCAATTTTGTCTCATCACTCCATAGAACAGTTTCCCAAAACATTTGGGGTTTGTCCAGATGTTTTTTGGCATACTGGAGTCTTTTACCTTGTACCTGGTAGTCAGAAGTGGGGTGCACCTGGGAGTTCTGGCATGGAGGCCTTCATCTCGTAGTGCGCGCCTTATTTTCTGGGACGAAACCTGCGTTCCCCCCTCTGCAATGTCCTGTTGAAGTTCCTCAGCTGTTACCCGGGGGGTTTTCACCACTGTACACTTCAAATACCGCACAGCAGTTGCACACAGCATCCTCTTTCTATCATGCCCAGGTAGTGTTTCCACTGTGCCTTTAGCTTTAAACTTGCAAATTATGTTCCCAACTGTGTCTCTTGGAATGTGTAATGTCTTGCCTATTTTCTTATATCCATATTCTTTCTTATGAAGAGAAATTACCTCCTCTCTTGACTTCTTTGACCACTCCCTGGACTTCACCATGTTGCAAATACACCATTGACCATCTACCAGAAGCTGAGCGTCAGTCCTTTTCAATCAGTTTAATTGTTGCTCGTTATGGTTCTAATCACATCTACAGGTGTTTTCAACACCTGATTGAAAAGACCTTATTCAAATTCTGTTCTTAAGAGTTATGATCTTCAAGGGGTTGAATAATTTTGTCAATGAGATATTAAGAGAAATGACACTGTTTGGTATGTTACAAAATATAATGTTGTAATTCAAGTTGCATTTGTCTATTTAATGCATCTTTATTTGATATGACTATAAACAAAATACGGAATAAATGTCCAACTTGCAAAAAGACCAGAATTGTGTGGGGGTTGAATAATTTTGATCATAACTAAGCTGAAATGTCCACTTGTTTGGGGAGACACATTTGACAACGCCCCACATAACTGTTTTTTTGGTTGTCTGAAGCGTGAACATCGATTTTATGTGAGGCCAGGGGTGTTTGTGTTCATTGTTGTCTCTGCCATTATTGTTGTTTGCCGCTGAAACTTTTTGGGCAGTTAATCATGTGACCGCCTGGCTCTGTTTGATTGGTGAAACGGAGTCAAACATCACAAGTGACTGCATTTGATTGGTGAAACGCAGGCATGCGATAGATCCTACTTTGAAGGTCTGTCTAACAAACCAAAACAAAAAAAAAAGTGTATTAACAGATCGATAAAAATCAGTAGCGATTAGCGTGCTGAATGTAGATAAATGGAGTGGACTAAATGTAGCGTTTAGACTCTATAAAGATACTCAAGTAAAAGTAAAAGTGTGTTGCATTAAAACGTAAATGTAGAGCGTTACTACCCACCTCTGGTCATGACGCATTTACAGACTGTTGGAAAATTGAACTCTTCTAGCAACAGCAAACACATGAATGCAGGTATTTTCAAAAATGTACTTTTCCTCTTAAAACGTTTTTAAAAAGTGCATTTTGAAGACACTAAATTAATTTCATTTTTGGTAGACCCCAAATAAATTCATAAAAGAACCAGATCAATGAATTTTTTTTGTGACCAACAAGTATGTGCTCCAATCTCTCTAACACAAAAAAATAAGCGTTGTAGAAATGATTGGAAACTCAAGACAGCCATGACATTATGTTCTTTACAAGTGTATGTAAACTTTAGATCGCGACTGTATATATATCTTAAACCAACAAAACAAAGGGGTAATGGCTCAACAGTCTCTTTTGTTATCCAAACACAACATGACACACACACACACACACACACACACATACACACCAAGTCTTGTTGGTGCGCTCCAAAATGTTAACAACCATGCTACTACAATAAAAAAGGAAAATAATTTTACCTTATGTTTGCGGATGTTTGTGGCATTGTTGAACACTCTGGGAATTTTGTAGCAGTGGCTTTACCTTACAGTCACTGCTAGCATTGGCACAAATGTGCAGTGTGAGGCTATCCTTCATGGGCTTGTGTCCGGGTAGTGGCTTATTCTTCGCTGTGATAAAGTCTGCATCTTTTTCAGTCTCATCACAACTAAAGACTTGTTGCGGAACGAAACTCCCTTTGCTGATAAAATCAATGAAGTCAGTGCTTGATAAAGTGCTCCGTGGTAGCTTTGATGGAGCTAGCAGCTTTGCACGTGCACTTTCTATCCCTCCATGCGAAAATATTTAACCCCTTTGGCAAAGTTGGCAACAATATAAACTTCCTTTTTATGACTGTTGCAAATGTGAACTTGCTTCTTGAAGTGGAATGAACGAGGTGCGATCCAAAGCTCACTGGCCAAGACCCTAAGTCAATGCAGTTGCTTAGTAACCCGAAGCTATATTGTCAGACCGTTATAGTTTGGACACATTTAAAGCGTTTTTGATCACTAAGACAGGCTGACACAGCTCTGACCAGCACAAGGTACAACAATTGTGGAAATAAACACGTCAG
This sequence comes from Nerophis ophidion, assembly GCF_033978795.1. Lineage (NCBI taxonomy): Eukaryota > Metazoa > Chordata > Actinopteri > Syngnathiformes > Syngnathidae > Nerophis > Nerophis ophidion. Next base: position 49,793,483 of record NC_084613.1, read on the forward strand.
AAGTGCTGCTTGCCATTAAATCTTTTCGAAATGACTGCGCCTGTGTGTACAGAATGCAAAGAGGATGTGACGAAGGGGGCCCCTCCTCTTTAAAATGGCTGTACAGGAAGTGTTGTCATCAAAATGGCTGCTTGCTATGGCTTTAAGTGGCACGCAAAATGAATGATTAAATGAAACGTTTGTACGTAGAGACATGAGTCGCATACAGAGACATTTGGTGCGATGTAAAGGTTTGTAACCTAAAAAGGTCGCACGTTGACTTAAATTGACAGACAGTATAAAACATTTCCCATTTGTGGACTTCCCTGCTTATCCATCTTTTTTTCTGCTGGTTTTGATTGTTTTTCGCCCCTTAACGGTGTTCCTGATTTTGGAAATGGCATTTGATAAGTGTCTTTGAAAAAGATTTCATCCAAATTTTGATCCAAAACCCTTTTTTTCAAAGTCAGAATAAATAAAATGTTTGCTGCAAATTACAATCTCCTCACTTGATCCGTCCAATTTTGCGTGAGTTAATTTGAGGGAATAGATCCATACTTTCCTCACATTCCCATTATTTAGAAATGTATGCTGTGAGTTAATTTGAGTGAATAGGTCCATACTTTCCTCACTTTCCCATTACTTAGAAATGTATGTTGGCTGACCCCTTCTTTACTTGTAGTGCTACAACTTCCAAAAATGCATCTGACAGGCAGATTTCCTTCATATTCTGGGATGGAGATGATACCAAACAAACTTTGCAATAAGAAATTGTCTCCAATCTTCTGTAGGAGATGTTAGCAGGCTAAAAGTGGGCCTTCCAATGTGTTCTTAAAATGTGTTAGGAAACAAGCCTAATATCACTACTAGTGTCTATTTTGGGGGGAATTTTACCTCCAGACAACATTTTTGAGTCCGGAACTATGACGTGTCAGCATTAGGGGGGCTTTTTAATGTGATTTTAGTAAATGTATTCAGTCTGAAATGTAAGAAATAAACTTTTTGCATGAAGTAAAAGAAACCAAATATCTTAATTTTCAATCCCTCAGCCAAAGACACTAGACTAGTGGTCACCAACGCGGTGCCCGCGGGCATCAGGTAGCCCGTAAGGACCAGATGAGTAGCCCGCTGGCCTGTTCTAAAAATAGCTCAAATAGCAGCACTTACCAATGAGCTGCCTCTATTTTTTACATTTTATTTATTTACTAGCAAGCTGGTCTCGCTTTGCTCAACATTTTTAATTCTAAGAGAGACAAAACTCAAATAGAATTTGAAAATCCAAGAAAATATTTTAAAGACTTGGTCTTCACTTGTTTAAAAAAAATTATTTTATTTTTTTACTTTGCTTCCTATAACTTTCAGAAAGACAATTTTAGAGAAAAAATACAACCTTAAAAAAAATTCAAGGATTTTTAAACTCATATACCTTTTTTACCTTTTAAATTCCTTCCTCTTCTTTCCTGACAAATTAAATCAATGTTCAAGTATTTTATTTTTTTTTATTGTAAATGATAATAAATACATTTTAATTTAATTCTTCAATTTAGCTTCTGTTTTTTCGACAAATAATATTTGTGAAATATTTCTTCAAATTTATGATTAAAATTCAAAAAACTTATTCTGGCAAATCTAGAAAATCTGTAGAATCCAATTTAAATCTTATTTCAAAGTCTTTTGAATTTCTTTTAAAATTTTTGTTCTGGAAAATCTAGAAGAAATAATGATTTGTCCTCGTTAGAAATATAGCTTGGTCCAATTTCTTAGATATTCTAACAAAGTGCGAATTTGATTTTAACCTATTTAAAACATGTCATTAAAATTCTAAAATACATTTTAATCAGGAAAAATTACTAATGATGTTCCATAAATTTTTTTTTGAATTTTTTCAAAAAGATTCGAAATACCTAGTTCTTCTCAATTTTTTTCGGTTGAATTTTGAATTTTAAAAGGTTGAAATTGAAGATAAACTATGTTTCAAAATTTAATTTTCATTTTTTTCCTGTTTTCTCCTCTTTTAAACCGTTCAATTAAGTGTTTTTTTCATCATTTATTCCCTACAAAAAACTTTCCGTAAAGGAAAAAAATGTACGACGGAATGACAGACAGAAATACCAATTCATATATATATATATATATATATATATATATATATATATATATATATATATATATATTAAAGATAAATTGAGCAAATTGGCTATTTCTCGCAATTTATTTAAGTGTGTATCAAAGTGGTAGCCCTTCGCATTAATCAGTACCCAAAAAGTAGCTCTTGGTTTCAAAAAGGTTGGTGACCCCTGCACTAGACTGACTCCTGGATTTGTTTCTTTGTGTGTGTGTAGAATACAGTACTGAGTGCAAAGCGTTTCTTGGAGAGCCATCAACCAGGTCAATGGAGTATTTCCAACACCAAACTCAACATCCAAAAGCCTGTGCCAAGGTATTTCACCACATCTACTGTTCAATTGTTCACAAGCAGGATGATGGAATAATTGTATTTTTGTGTCATTTTTGGAACAGCGACATTATGATTTCTCGCTCCTGTGTACCTAAGCCTATTGACCGCCTGGCAAAGGAAGTAGGCCTGCTTTCAGATGAGCTGGAGCTTTATGGCAAAACCAAGGCCAAAGTTCAACTGAGTATAATCAAGCGGCTGCAGGCACAGCCAGACGGCAAATATGTCGTGGTCACTGGGTATGCATCACTTTTCCCTTCCCTACGGTGCTCTTTGACTTTACATATTTTTCACTTTAAAGCCTGTTGGCAAATACTTCCTTGTGGTCTAGATAATACGTATTGGATATGCTTTGGTATACATGTTTCACTTTTATAGCCTGCTTATTGAGTTCATCTACATCTTCTTAAATTCTGGTGGCATTCCCAGATTGCAAATGAAACCATGACCCCACCTATTTCCAAAAGTAATAATATATTTTATTTGTATTGCACTTTACATTTGAATAACAAATCTCCAAATCATAATTTATCTTTTGATAATGTACACTGTGTTTGTGTATGTGAGTGTGTGTGTGTATATATATATATAAAAATTGATGTCATTACATGTCAGTGTTATTATGCACATGCCAAGATAAGATGAAAGTAAGACTTAATCCTACCTTTTGTGCAATAACAATAGTAAAATAATGGATTAGATTTTCATAGCGCTTTTCTAGACACTCAAAGTGCTCCACAGAAGTGAGAACCCATCATTATGTCAGACTTAACCCTGTCTTGGTTTAACTCTTATCTTACTGATAGGATGCAGTGTGTCTCCCATAACAATGTGACCTCGGACTACGTTAAGGTAACGTGTGGAGTTCCCCAGGGTTCGGTCCTTGGCCCTGCACTCTTCAGCATCTACATGCTGCCGCTAGGTGACATCATACGCAAATACGGTGTTAGCTTTCACTGTTATGCTGATGACACCCAACTCTACATGCCCCTAAAGCTGACCAACACGCCGGATTGTAGACAGCTGGAGGCGTGTCTTAATGAAATTAAACAATGGATGTCCGCTAACTTTTTGCAACTCAACGCCAAAAAAACGGAAGTGCTGATTATCGGTCCTGCTAGACACCGAACTCTATTTAATAATACAACTCTAACATTTGACAACCAAACAATTAAACAAGGCGACACGGTAAAGAATCTGGGTATTATCTTCGACCCAACTCTCTCCTTTGAGGCACACATTAAAAGCGTTACTAAAACAGCCTTCTTTCATCTCCGTAATATCGCTAAAATTCGCTCCATTCTGTCCACTAAAGACGCTGAGATCATTATCCATGCGTTTGTTACATCTCGCCTCGACTACTGTAACTTATTATTTTCGGGTCTCCCCATGTCTAGCATTAAAAGATTACAGTTGGTACAAAATGCGGCTGCTAGACTTTTGACAAGAACAAGAAAGTTTGATCACATTACGCCTGTACTGGCTCACCTGCACTGACTTCCTGTGCACTTAAGATGTGACTTTAAGGTTTTACTACTTACGTATAAAATACTACACGGTCTAGCTCCATCCTATCTTGTCGATTGTATTGTACCATATGTCCCGGCAAGAAATCTGCGTTCAAAGGACTCCGGCTTATTAGTGATTCCCAAAGCCCAAAAAAAGTCTGCGGGCTATAGAGCGTTTTTCGTTCGGGCTCCAGTACTCTGGAATGCCCTCCCGGTAACAGTTCGAGATGCCACCTCAGTAGAAGCATTTAAGTCTCACCTTAAAACTCATTTGTATACTCTAGCCTTTAAATAGACTCCCTTTTTAGACCAGTTGATCTGCCGTTTCTTTTCTTTTTCTTCTATGTCCCACTCTCCCTTGTGGAGGGGGTCCGGTCCGGTCCGATCCGGTGGCCATGTACTGCTTGCCTGTGTATCGGCTGGGGACATCTCTGCGCTGCTGATCCGCCTCCGCTTGGGATGGTTTCCTGCTGGCTTCGCTGTGAACGGGACTCTCGCTGCTGTGTTGGATCCGCTTTGGACTGGACTCTCGCGACTGTGTTGGATCCATTATGGATTGAACTTTCACAGTATCATGTTAGACCCGCTCGACATCCGTTGCTTTCCTCCTCTCCTAGGTTCTCATAGTCATCATTGTCACCGACGTCCCACTGGGTCATTATTGTCACCGATGTCCTACTGGGTGTGAGTTTTCCTCATCCTTATGTGGGCCTACCGAGGATGTCGTAGTGGTTTGTGCAGCCCTTTGAGACACTAGTGATTTAGGGCTATATAAGTAAACATTGATTGATTGATTGATTCATCCACACCTGGTGGTGGTAAGGAACTTTCATAGCCACAGCTACCCTGGGGTAGACTGACGGCAGCGTGGCTGCCAGTTTGCGGTTACGACCCCTCCGACCACCACCTATCATTCATTCACCAGTGTGGGTGGCGCTGGGGTAAAGGGTGAAGTTTCCTGCCCAAGGACACAACGGCAGCGATTAGGATGTCAAGAGGTGGGGAGCGAACCTGCAACCCTCAGGTTTCCCCACACGGCTGCTCTACCCACTACGCCATGTGTTTCCTCAAAGCCTCAAGCCGAGGTGGTGGAGCTCCTTAATCTCTGAGAGCTAATTTATACTTCATGTCTAATTTAATTTTTCCAACTTGCGTTGACGTAATGATGTTCAGTAGAGGCAGAGGCATCCCAAACTGTGTGCAAGTTCACGTTAAAATGCATAACCTTTTGTATAATTGATATTGTTTAAAACGAGTATCCAACATTGTAAAAGCATTTTTAGGTCAGAAAAGACTAAATTAATCATATGTCCTCTTTAAGATTTTAATATTTTATTTTGATGCCCAGTTATAACACACTGGTTAAACTGAGCAATTAAATTCTTAGTATTTCTGTTTCTTTGACACAGACTAACTTAGAATGCTTGTAAAATACACGTACAAAAACAAGAAAAAGGACAATTGTATATGGTTTATGACACCAACAGTACCACCAATCACTACCACAGTAATAAACCTATTGGTTATTGTTAATATCAATTACTTTGTGACCGGCAATCACTACTGACCACATGCAATCAATTCCGATCATGTATGGGTTTGCAATAGATGATGCCGGTAAACATTTGCATTAATTATTTAAACCCATTTTAATTTAGAATTACAAATCATTCAATATATGGCAATCATTTATAACATTATGGTTGCTGCACTATTTAAATCCAAGCTTTTATAAACTTTGGAGAAAAATATAATTTACAATGGTGGCTGAATCGTTTTAGGTGAAACTGCACCTTATGTTGTAGCTGACATAATATTCTGTGAACAGTATTACACCAACTCCACTGGGGGAGGGAAAGAGCACCACAACCATCGGCCTGGTCCAAGCAATGGGGGCCCACATGAAGCTCAATGTTTTTGCTAACGTCCGCCAGCCTTCACAGGGACCCACGTTTGGCATTAAAGGTGATCTTTTAGCAATAATTTGAAGCTACTGAAATGGGAAACTTAAGTGCTACAAGTACCAAAAGGTTTGCTTTATGTTCACAGGTGGTGCTGCAGGAGGTGGATATTCTCAAGTCATACCGATGGAAGAGGTACCTACTGGCTTCTTCAAGATAGAAGCTTGCTGCTAGTCCAAACATAAACTGTATTATTATATATAGATATATTTATCTTATATCTTTTCTTTTAAGTTCAACCTCCATCTCACGGGAGACATCCACGCCATCACAGCGGCCAACAACTTGGTGGCTGCTGCCATCGATGCCCGCATGTTCCATGAGTCAACACAAACTGACAAGGTGATTTCTTTTGCCTGAGATTGATAAAACATAATCAGTACATAATTGTTTATATATGATCTAATACTGGTGTTACATGAATACTTTTGAAACAGTGCCGGTGGCTAAAGGAGTCATATTATGATTTTTCTTCTACATTTACAGTACTTCCTTGTGAAGTGAAGTGAATTATATTTATATAGCGCTTTTTCTTTAGTGACTCAAAGCGCTGTACATAGTGAAACCCAATATCTAATTTTTTAAACCAGTGTAGGTGGCACTGGGAGGAGGGTGGGTAAAGTGTCTTGCCCAAGGACACAACGGCAGTTACTAGGATGGTGGAAGAGGGGATCGAACCTGCAATCTTTTAAGTTGCTGGCACGGCCGCTCTACCAACCGAGCTATACCTTGTGGTCTACATATCATGTATTGGTGGTTCTTTGATCCAAATTTAGAATAGATTTTGTTTTGCAGAACATCTTTAAGCACTTTCTGACTGTCTCTTCAAAATGCACCGTTGTGTGAGCGCTCTTATTTACGTGGCAAAGTCCTCCTCCAGGGCAAGGACCCTTTGACTGCTTCTCCAGACATTCAGCCATGTTGTAGTTTTTAGCGTTTCCATATTGAGTCACAGATATACGCACATTTGTATTAGAAATGGCAACAGCAGAAGATTTTGGTGTACATGGTTTAGCCCCCCCGGCCTACAACAAGAGGATAGAGGAAAATAAGGAACTTATTGACTAAAACTTTGGACGACAACTCGGTGAAAATGGTGGACTCGCACAAAGCTCTTCGACTAAACCTCTACCATAATTCTACATGCAAAAGTCATGTATTGGATGAGCAAAATTAAGTTTGTCTAACGGGGCGGTTGTGTTTTAATATTGACATCCATAATGTTAACATGTTTCTCCATATACTGGGTTAACGCATGCGCAGTGTTTATGGGCGGGATACGGAATTAACGCATGCGCAGTGTTGATTGGCGGGAAGGAAAAAGTGTTTCCGGTTTTTCCTCTGTGCGGGAGTTGATTAAAAGTTGTGAACCAGAATAGACGTCGTGTTTATTCACCATATTTAACATTGGTAGCAGAGGATGGTTGAGGATGGCTGCAAACTATAAAATACCGCCGAGGTTTGACGAGTCCAAGCCATACGAGTGCTGGAAAAATGAAGTTAACATTTGGATGCGCGTTACAGAACTCAATAAGAAAAAGCAAGCACTGGCTGTGGCTTTGGGACTTGAAGGGAGAGCCAGAGAAATCGCAATGGAGATATCTGCGGAGGAGTTGGACAATGACAACGGTATGACGACATTATTTGCAAAACTGGATGACGATCGTGCATATGAAGCGTACACGTACTTCGACCGCATCACCAAAAATATTTCCGTTTCAATGGTGGACTATATTATTGACTTTGAACAGCGCCACAACCAGATGAAAATGTACAATATGACACTCCCTGATGCGGTGTTAGCCTTCAAACTTCTTGACACAGCCTGCCTCGATGGGAAAGACAGGCAGCTAGCACTGACGGCTAACACGGAGCTAAGCTTCTCGTCAATGAAGTCCGCTCTCAAACGGATATTCGGAGGTAAAACAACGGGCAAGTCAAGCGAGATACAACTGAACCAGGACGCAGCTTTCCTCACAGAACAGCCACAATGGAGAGGAAGACCAAACACACCGTTTCCACGTGGTCAACGAAGATCGGTGACGCCGTTACCGGGTACAAACCCACTGGATAAGTACGGTAAACGATCACGATGTGCCGTCTGTCAAAGCACATGCCACTGGGCAAAGGACTGCCCGCACAAAAAGCACGAACAAGTAAGATTGACTGAAAATGACAATTTGGATGAAGTTAATATCACGCTGTTAACGTATGATCCCCAGTCTAAAGCTGAGATTTTTATGACTGAAGCAGCAAGCTCAGCCATCATAGACACCGCCTGCACTCGCACAGTGTGTCGAGAAAAGTGGCTTGAAAGTTTTGTACATAATCTCAATGAAAAGCAGGTAAATAAGCTAAGAAGTACAGAAAGGTCTAGCAACAGAATGTTTCGTTTTGGAGATGGAAATGTGATTCATTCCACCAGAAAAGTGCATCTACCTGCTAAAATAGGATGGACAAAGTGTAACATTGAGACAGAAGTTGTCAAAGTCAATATTCCACTCCTGCTGAGTAAAACATCATTAAAAAAGGCAGGAACTACGTTAGACATAGAAAACGACAGGGTAGTGATGTTTAAGCAGCAGATACCTCTTCAGTTTACCAGCTCAGGACATAACTGTGTAGACATAAGAGACAAAGATGACATGGAATATCAGATTCAAGATTTATGTGCTGAAGATGAAGTCCTGATTGTAACAGAAAACATGTCCACAATCGAGAAGAACAAGGTCCTCCTCAAACTTCACAGACAATTTGGCCATGCATCAGCAGATCGCCTGCATAGGCTAATTCAAAGTTCAGGGAACAAAGACCAGGACTGTCTCAATATTTTGCAACAAATAGTGGATGCATGTCACACGTGCCAAAGATATAGCAAGACAAAGCCAAAGCCAGCTGTTGGTTTGCCTCTTGCTTCGGAATACAATGAAACTGTGGCGGTGGACCTGCACGAGCTTGAGTCAGGCATTTGGTATTTACATATAATGGACCATTTCACACGTTTCAGCGCTGGAAATATTGTGAAAACCAAGAAATCTTCTGTAATTGTCAACTCTTTCATCCACACATGGATAATTGTCCATGGTCCTCCCAAGAAGCTCTTCAGTGACAACGGAGGAGAATTTAACAATGTAGAGTTCAGGGACATGGCAGAAAACTTCAATATCGAGATCAAGACAACCGCAGGATACAGCCCATGGAGCAACGGACTGTTGGAACGTCATAATCAGACATTCACGAACATCATCCAGAAAGTTAAACACGAAAAAGATTGTGACTGGAGTACTGCCTTGGACTGGGCCTTAATGGCTAAGAACTGCATGCACAGTGTACATGGTTATAGTCCACATCAACTGGTATTTGGTCAAAATCCTAATCTTCCCAATGTATTGGTAAATGAGCTACCTGCACTAGAGGGCACTACAGTGAGCACAAGAGTAGGAGAACACATATCAGCTCTGCATGCCTCAAGGAAGGCTTTTACTGAAGTTTAATGTTCAGAGAGGATAAGAAGGGCATTAAGAAAACAGCTTAGACACACAGATGAAAAATATGACACAGGAGAAAAGGTTTACTATAAACGAGGAGATAGTGCAGAGTGGAAGGGACCAGGAGTGGTGATTGGTCAAGATGGAGCTGTTGTGTTTGTAAGACATGGAGGTATTCTAGTTAGAGTTTATCATTCACGACTTAATAAGGTGCACACACAGATTAAAGACAAGGAAATTACACAAAGTAAAGTTCACACTGAAACAGGATGTGAAAAACATGAAGAGAACATAACCGCTTATAGTGACACAGATGCTTTACACATACCATCATGTAGCTCAGATAATGAAAAAAACACAGACAGTGAAAGTGAACATGACAGTGATGGAGAGGGAAACACAAGTGAAGGTGTAATTCAAAGTGATGCACCTCAAATGAATCACAGTGCCTGTGATAATCTTCTCCCTGCTTCTAATGTGAAGTTAAAAACAGGACAGATTGTAACTTACGTGAAAAGAGATACAAGTGTAACATGTAGGGCTAAAGTACTCAGTAGAGCAGGTAAAGCAACGGGAACCTATAAAAACTGGTATAATGTGCAGCATATTGAGCCGGATGGCAGTACTGGACTAAAAGAGGCTGTTGACATGTCGTGTGTACAGCATCTTAACACTGAGTCAGCTGTCGGGGAGGCTGATGTACTCATAACAAAAGACATATCATTTGATGCAGCCAAACAGGCAGAGATAGAAAGCTGGAAAAGCAATAATGTTTTTGAAGAGACTGAAAATACAGGACAAAAGTGTATCTCCACTAGGTGGGTCTGTAGTCTCAAAGAAAGTGACACTGGTATTGTACCCAAAGCCAGACTTGTAGCAAGGGGGTTTGAAGAACTTAATTTAAAAAATCTACAAAAAGATTCACCAACCTGTGCTTCTGAATCTCTAAGGCTATTGCTAAGTGTCATTTGTCAAAAATCATTGGAAAGTCCATTCCATGGACATTAAGTCTGCCTTTTTACAGGGTATGGAGTTGTCGAGAGACATTTATGTCAACCCTCCTCCAGAAGCTAACTGTAAGGGGGTTATTTGGAAACTAAAGAAGTGTGTGTATGGACTTGCTGATGCATCTCTCTACTGGTACAACAAGGTGAAGGAAATCATACTGAGCACAGGCGGTAAAGTGTCACAGGTAGACCCAGCAGTATTTTATTGGCTGGATGATGAAAACACAGTGACAGGTGTACTCGCATGTCATGTAGATGATTTTATGTGGGCAGGCTCATCAAACTTTTCAGAAAATGTGATCCCTAAACTGAAGTCTGAGTTCCAAGTGGGACGTGAGGAACATGACAATTTCTGCTATTTGGGAATGGATATTGAAACTGTTAATGATTCTGTACAGTTGCATCAGCACAGCTACATTGAAAGTCTGCATCCCATTCACTTACAGCCAGTCCGTGCTCTAGAAAGAGATGCTCCTCTTAATGAAACAGAAAAAGAACAACTCAGATCAAAAATAGGACAGATACTCTGGGTTGCAAAACAGACAAGACCTGACGTAATGTTTGATTCTTGTTGTCTGGCATCTAGTCTAAAGAATGCGACTGTGCAATCAATTCACAATGCTAATAAGTTAGTTCGTAAACTTAAAGCTGAAAAAGTGACTTTAAAATTTCAACATTTGGGAAATGATACTGCCTTAAACCTAACTGTATTCAGCGATGCTTCATTAGGAAATCTTCCTGATGGAGGTACACAAGGGGGCATGTTGATCACCCTAATGGGAAAAGGAGGTAAATTCTCCCCCCTTTTCTGGCAGTCCAAGAGAATTTGACGTGTGGTGCGAAGCACCCTTGCCGGAGAAACTCTGGCCATGTCGGATGGAATAGACAATGCAGTGTTTCTTGCCACCCTCTATTCTGAGCTCACTACTGGCACCGCTGGTCTAAATGCTCCAGCGTTACTTTGTGTGACTGATAATCATTCTCTCTATGATGCTCTTCGATCAACAAAACAGGTAACAGAGAAAAGGCTTCGGTTATATATAAGTGGCATCAAAGAACTTATTCACAACAAAAAAATACAAAAGGTACTTTGGTCAGCAACAAAAGCTCAACTGGCTGACTGTCTTACGAAAAAGGGGGCATCACCCTTGATGCTTTTGAAAGCATTGAGTGAAGGAAAATGGGTTCTTACCTAAGTTGATTGTATTGTTTCTGTTTAAAAAGACTTGTATTTGTTCTTAAGAAACATGTGTTGATTGTATTGTTTCTGTTGTTTAAAAAGACATGTATTTGTTCTTAAGAAACATGTGCCATTTATTTTTTTTATATAAAAGATAGGGAGATTGTTAACATGTTTCTCCATATACTGGGTTAACACATGCGCAGTGTTTATGGGCGGGATACGGAGTTAACGCATGCGCAGTGTTGATTGGCGGGAAGGAAAACGTGTTTCCGGTTTTTCCTCTGTGCGGGAGTTGATTAAAAGTTGTGAACCAGAATAGACGTCGTGTTTATTCACCATATTTAACACATAGTTCCTGTGTTCATAAATGTTCATAATGTCTGTAGTTGGTGGATAATGAGAAAGTGTTGGTGGGATAGGAATGAGTCTTTTTCCTGAATAATGCTCTTCACATGAATACTTTTTAAACGTGTTTAATGTGTACAAAATAAGATGGCAAGAATCTAATGAAAAATGTTACAAACAAGTCAAAATGTAGCAGCAAAAAAAGCAGTAAACAAAGCGTATGGCACCCAAAGTCTCTTTCCTCCTCTACCCTCACTCACCCACCGTGTGCACACAGCCACCTATACCCGATGTGACCTACACCGCCTCAACCCAACAAAACTCCCACACACACTGCTCCTCAAACCCCTTAAAGTCTGTCTTCCACATACTTTGGTGTGTTGCAGTCGGCAATAAAGTTAAAAAAGAATGTAATTCTCTATTTGACTCTGTCCAGGTGCTACTTACCTAATTTTTGCCTCATTTCAGTGTGCTAAGCACCAAATTGAAGCACCGATACCTAGCTAGTTTTTCAGGCTGCTTACTACCCTTTAAATTGACACCAATCAATCAACCTGCACAAACCACAACGACATCCTCGGTACAGAGCGCACATATGGGCAGGGAAAAAGTCACCCCAGTGGGACGTTGGTGGTGATGGTAATGGTGCCCATTTACACGCACTTACACAAGTAATCACTGTTGTCTTTGTTCCTATGTATGTTTAAGGCTCTATACAATCGCTTGGTCCCACTTAGTGGAGGACAGAGGAAGTTCTCCCCTGTTCAGATCAACAGACTAAAAGTAAGCGATCGTTTCACTTCCGTGTCTTGTCAGCACTATAATGTCACACTCACTTTTTGTGCTTTTATTCAGAAACTGGGAATTGACAAAACCGATCCCACCACCTTGACCGAGGAGGAGATCACCCGCTTTGCCCGTTTAGATATTGAGCCGAGCTCAGTGACGTGGCAGAGAGGTGAAAACTTAAATTTTAAATACCGTGTCTTTTGTCTTTTATTGAAATATCATGTGGTTTTTGTGTGTATTTAGTTCTGGATACTAACGATCGATTCCTCCGGAAGATCACAATTGGACAGTCGCCTACTGAAAAAGGCTTCACAAGAGAGGTAAAAAGAAAATAATCCTCTTATTCAGCATTTTTTTCAGCAAGTGGTAAAAACTGTGAAATATGCAAAAACTGGGTACTTTACACCATTACAATACATTTGTGTTGTTAGCATCTGCTATGGTATAATATTAATAATTATTACTATATTTGCAATGCTTGATGGTGAGAGGTATTTATTTTCAGTCCCCTGGCTAGAACATGGCTAGCAGCTAATTATGTGTTTCCAAAAGACATTTTTAGTATCTTGAGTATCATTATCATGTAACATTATCACTGGAGGACAAGGCTAAACATGTTACACACCAAAAGCAAGCCAGGAGCAAGCATGCTTATAACTAAGTTATCTGCTAAAGTAGCTTCAAACAACTTATTACATTTTAATAAGTCCATCCATCCATCCATCTTTTTCCGCTTATCCGAGGTCGAGTCGCGGGAGCAGCAGCCTAAGCAGGGAAGCCCAGACTTCCCTCTCTCCAGCCACTTTGTCTAGCTCTTCCCGGGGATCCCGAGGCGTTCCCAGGCCAGCCGGGAGACATAGTCTTCCCAGTGTGTCCTGGGTCTTCTCCGTGGCCTCCTACCGGTTGGACCTGCCCTAAACACCTCCCTAGGGAGGCGTTCTGGTGGCATCCTGACCAGATGCCCAAACCACCTCATCTGGCTCCTCTAGAGCTTCTCACCCTATCTATAAGGGAGAGCCCCGCCACACGGCGGAGGAAACTCATTTCGGCCGCTTGTACCCGTGATCTTATCCTTTCGGTCATGACCCAAAGCTCATGACCATAGGTGAGGATGGGAAAGTAAATCGACCGGTAAGTTGAGAGCTTTGCCTTCCGGCTCAGCTCCTTCTTCACCACAACGGATCGGTACAATGTCCGCATTACTGAAGACGCCGCACCGATCCGCCTGTCGATCTCACAAGCCACTCTTCCCTCACTCGTGAACAAGACTCCTAGGTACTTGAACTCCTCCACTTGGGGCAGGGTCTCCTCCCCAACCCAGAGATGGCATTCCACCCTTTTCCGGGCCAGAACCATGGACTCGGACTTGGAGGTGCAGATTCTCATTCAGGTCGCTTCACACTCTGCTGCGAACCGATCGAGTGAGAGCTGAAGATCCCGGCCAGATGAAGCCATCAGGACCACATCATCTGCAAAAAGCAGAGACGTAATCCCGCGGCCACCAAACCGGAATCCCTCAACGCCTTGACTGCGCCTAGAAATTCTGTCCATAAAAGTTATGAACAGAATCGGTGACAAAGGACAGCCTTGGCGGAGTCCAACCCTCACTGGAAATGTGTTCGACTTACTGCCGGCAATGCGGACCAAGCTCTGACACGGATCGTACAGGGAGCGGACTGCCACAATAAGACAGTCCGATACCCCATACTCTCTGAGCACTCCCCACTAGACTTCACGAGGGAGACGGTCAAATGCCTTCTCAAAGTCCACAAAGCACATGTAGACTAGTTCGGCAAACTCCCATGCACCCTCAAGAACCCTGCCAAGAGTATAGAGTTGGTCCACAGTTCCACGACCAGGACGAAAACCACACTGTTCCTCCTGAATCCGAGGTTCGACTATCCGGCGTAGCCTCCTCTCCAGTACACCTGAATAAACCTTACAGGGAAGGCTGATGAGTGTGATCCCACGATAGTGGGAACACACCCTCCGGTCCCCCTTAGTAAAGAGAAGAACCTCCACCCCGGTCTGCCAATCCAGAGGTACCGCCCCCGATGTCCACGCGATGCTGCAGAGTCTTGTCAACCAAGACAGCCCCACAACACCCAGAGCCTTAAGGAACTCCGGGCGGATCTCATCCACCCCTGGGGCCTTGCCACCGAGGAGCTTTTTAACTACCTCAGCAACCTCAGCCACAGAAATAGGAGAGCCCACCACAGATTTTCCAGGCACTGCTTCCTCATAGGAAGACGTGTTGGTGGGATTGACGAGGTCTTCGAAGTATTCCTTCCACCTATCCACACCATCCGCAGTTGAGGTCAGCAAAACACCATCCGTACCATACACGGTGTTGATAGTGCACTGCTTCCCCTTCCTGAGGCGGCGGATGGTGGTCCAGAATCGCTTCGAAGCCGTCCGGAAGTCGTTTTCCACGGCTTCGTCGAACTCCTCCCATGTCCGAGTTTTTGCCTCAGCGACCGCTGAAGCTGCACACCGCTTGGCCTGTCTGTACCTGTCCACTGCCTCCGGAGTCCTATGAGTCAAAAGAACCCGATAGGACTCCTTTTTCAGCTTGATGTCATCCCTCACCGCTGGTGTCCACCAACGGGTTTTCGGATTACCGCCCCGACAGGCACCAACTACCTTGCGGCCACAGCTCCAATCAGCCGCCTCGACAATAGTCCACTCGGACTCAATGTCCAGCCCCTCCCACGTGACATGTTCAAAGTTCTTCCGGAGGTGGAAATTGAAACTTTCTCTGACAGGAGACTCTGCGAGACGTTCCCAGCAAATGCTCACAATGTGTTTGGGCCTGCCAGGTCTGTCCGGCATCCTCCCCCACCATCGCAGCCAACTCACCACCAGGTGGTGATCAGTAGAAAGCTCCGCCCCTCTCTTCACCCGAATGTCCAAAACATGAGGCCGCAAATCCGATGACACAACTACAAAGTCGATCATGGAACTGCGGCCTAGGGTGTCCTGGTGCTAAGTGCAAATATGGATACCCTTTTGTTTGAACATGGTGTTTGTTATGGACAAACTGTGACGAGCACAAAAGTCCAATAACAAAACACCACTCGGGTTCAGATCCGGGCGGCCATTCTTCCCAATCACGCCTCTCCAGGTTTCACTGTTGTTGCCAACATGAGCGTTGAAGTCCCCCAGTAGGACAAGGGAATCACCCGGGGGAGCACTTTCCAGTACTCCCTCGAGTGTACCCAAAAAGGGTGGGTACTCTGAACTGCTGTTTGGTGCGTAAGCACAAACTCTAATTTTCCATATGCGTGAGCAAATGCAAAAACTCCTTGAGCATTCAGTGGAACACATGTGAGCACATCTCTGACCCAAACCTGACTAAATAACAAATTATATTTTTAAAATATTATAATCAAATGACTGCTGTCATTTCCATGAGATTATTTTCCAATATTAGTGTTTTGGCCCACTTACAATGACAATAACAAAAAATATTGTTTTTCATGAGCTGTGTACTAGTATTGTATGTCTGGATGGAAATAAATAATTTTATTTGATCATTTATCATTTAAAATGACATGAGAGTGGCACTTGCCAAGGTGAAGCCACCATGCATATCTGAACTGGTCTCTCAAAGGCAACAGCAGAAGTCACACTGAGTTGCAGGTGTGTAATTTGTTGTGAGTTCATGTACTGTGTTGGTTTTGTTCTTTGAACAAGGTGCTGTTCATGCACGGTAGATTTTGTGCACCAGTAAAAAAACATATAACTTTGCCTTGAATTTGAAAATTTTTATTTTTATTTTTCTCTAAAGAAGGGTTTGGTGAATGCGCATATGAAACTGGTGGGGTTCGGTACCTCCAACAAGGTTAAGAACCACTGGTCTAGAGAGAGGATTATATAACTGTTGGTGTGTCAGTATTTTCACTGACAGTACATGACGCGTAAGAGGGCAGATCGATCTATAAACTAGTGGTGTCGATACCAAGGGTAATATTAGAATATGATCAACACTAGAGTTCAGAGGTTTTTTATTTTCTCAAAAAAAAAAAAAATATAAAAATATATATATATATGTAAATGTTTACAAACTCTGAAAGTAATTGGACATAGGATGACTTTTAAGGCAAAAAACAAAATATTTAAATCAGAATCAGCTTCATTGGCCAAGTATGTTTAACACAAAAGACATAATGAGTAGTCCGTAGTGGATGTTGTTTTTGTTTAGTTAATGTGTACTATCGACTTTGTTTTGATCAAACAATTGTACGTAATAAAAAGAGAATAAGGAACTAGTTTAAATCATGTCCTCAAAAATGTACTTATACTGAAATATTCTAACCAAGTTTTATGTAAAAATCAACACAACACATTCTAAATGATTTCCTTTATAGAATAAATCATTGTAGAAGAAAACATTGTAAATAAGAACATTGTGTTTCAGGTATCTCAAGTAGAAATTGAATTTTCATTTGAAAGCAACACTAGCATTATAAACAAACTAATATGGCAGAAACAAAATAAAAACATGAATAATTAAAAATGTGAAAATTGTGCAAGTTAGCACCTTACTGGCACCTGATGGCTATAAGACGTAACTGCACTTTTTGTCCATATAGATAAAAATAGTGTTCAAATATGAGATTTAGTCTTACATGTAGGGCGGCTAGATTATGGCTAAGATAATAATCAAAATTATTTTGATAAATATTGAAATTATGATTGTGAATCAGGATTATTGATTGTTAGGTAAAACATTGTTGGGGTAAGTTGTGAATGTAATTTGTAATGTCTAATAAAAAAGCAATAGATGCATTTTATCCATATATTCAAAGGCAAACATTTGTGTTTTTGTTCATTTAAAGTATCAACGTGCAGCTTGTACCTTCAATCTCTATTTTTAACTTCTGATAGAAGTATTTTTTTAAAGTTATGTACATTTTGTGTCCATTTACATGTACTGTGTGTACATGTACATGCTGTATCGGGACAGATCCATTAAGAATTTAAGCAGTAATATGTTGTACAGGAATTAACTATACACTATAAAACAAACTGCTGCATGGTATCTTTTAGTCACAGCGGCTGAGTGAAGGAATCTGTGTTGCACCTTTTTAAAATGAAACCGCAAAATATTTTTCTTCCTACGCTTTATACTTTCTGTCTGGGACAAATGCATCCGTCTCCGATATTGTCCACACATTTCGCCATCTAATAAGAGTAATGTGCTCTTGAACGCACGCCGACACGCTACGGAAGTGGAAGCGAGTAGAGTAAAATGAAATTAAATGAAGCGATCGGCTCCAATTACTCATAGGGAAAATCTCCGGAGCTCTGTTGTGTAATTGCCGCTGGAACCGCAACACTGTTTCCAGGAAGTGAGCGGTGTTGCCTAAAATGTATTAATAAATGTTTTCGGTAATTAAAAATTCAAACGATATTACTAACCGTCTGGAATTTAACCGTGGTTCATCATTATATCGTTTACAGTTACCTTTCTAATGTGTACATACACATATTAATATATATATATATATATATATTAGGGCTGCGAATCTTTGGGTGTCCCACGATTTGATTCAATATCGATTTTTGGGGTCGCGATTCGATAATATATCGATTCTTGATTCAAAAATGATATTTTTCCGATTCAAAACGATTCTGTATTCATTCAATACATAGGATTTCAGCAGGATCTACCCCAGTCTGCTGACATGCTAGCAGAGTAGTAGATTTTTAAAATAAAGCTTTTATAATTATAAAGGACAATGTTTTATCAACTGATTGCAATAATGTAAATTTGTTTTAACTATTAAACAAACCAAAAATATGACTTATTTTAACTTTGTGAAAACATTGGACACAGTGTGTTGTCAAGCTTATGAGATGCGATGCAAGTGTAAGCCACTGTGGCACTATTGTTTTTATTTTTATTTTGTATAAATGTCTAACGATAATGTAAATGAGGGATTTTTAATCATTGCTATGCTGAAATTATAACTAATATTGATACTGTTGTTGATAATCATTTTTGTTTCACTACTTTTGTTTTGTTCTGTGTCGTGTTTGTCTCTCCTCAATTGCTCTGTTTATTGCAGTTCTGAGTGTTGCTGGGTCAGGTTTGGTTTTGGAATTTGATTGCATTGTTATGATATTAATGTGTAGTGGTTTTTTGGATTAATTAAAAAAAAAAAAAAAAAAAAAATCCCCCCAAAAATCAATTTAAAAAAAAATGAGAATTGATTTTGAATCCGAATCAATTTTTTTCCCATATATATATATATAATTCCTGCGATGAGATAGCGACTTGTCCGGGGTGTACCCCGCCTTCCGCCCAATTGTAGCTGAGATAGGCACCAGCTACCACAAAGGGATTAAGCGGTAGAAAATGGATGGAAAATAAGTATTTGAACACCCTGCTATTTTGCAAGTTCTCCCACTTAGAAATCATGGAGGGGTCTGAAATTTTCACGGTAGGTGGATGTCCACTCTATGAGGGATAGCCTAAAAAGAAAAATCAAATAAATCACAATCTATGATTTTTTTAAAAATTTACTCGTGTGATACAGCTGAAAATAAGTATTTGAAAACCTGTCTATCAGCTACAATTCTGACCCTCAAAGACCTGTTAGTTCGCCTTTAAAAGTCCTTCTCCACTCCACTGTATTATCCTGAATCAGATGCACCTGTGTGAGGTCGTCAGCTGCATAAAGACACCTGTCCACCCCATACAGTCAGTAAGACCCAAACATTCAGCATGGCTAAGAGCAAAGAGCTGTCCAAAGACACTAGAGACACAATTGTACAACTCCACAAGGATGGAAAGGGCTCTGGAGAAATTGCCAAGCAGCTTGGTGAAAAAAGGTCCACTGTTGGAGCAATCATTAGAAAATGGAAGAAGCTAAACATGACGGTCAATCTCAATCGGAGTGGAGCCCCATGCAAGATATCACCTTGTGGGGTCTCAATGATGCTAAGAAAGGTGAGGAATCAGCCCACTGGGACCACTGTTTCCATGGTCACTGTTGGTAATACACGAAGACGTCATGGTTTGAAATCATGCATGGCACGGAAGGTTCACCTGCTTAAACCAGCACATGTTAAGGCCCGTCTTAAGTTTGCCAATGACTATTTGGATGATCCAGAGAAGTCATGGGCAAAAGTTTTGTGGACAGATTAGACCAAAATTTACCTTTTTGGTCATAATTCCACTATGTGTGTTTGGAGGAAGAAGAATGATGCGTACCATCCCAAGAACACCATCCCTACTGTGAAGCATGGTGGTGGTACAATCATGCTTCGGGGGTCTTTTTCTGTTCATGGGACAGGAAGACTGTACTGTATGAAGGAGAGGATGACTGCAGCCATCTATTGTGAGATTTTGGCCAAAAACCTCCTTCCCTCAGTCAGATCATTGAAGATGAGTCGTGGGATCTTCCAACATGACAATGACCCAAAGCACACAGCCAGGAAAACCAAGAAGTGGCTTCGTAAGAACCATATCAAGGTTCCGGAGTGGCCTAGCCAGTCTACAGACCTAAATCCAATTGACAATCTTTGGAGGGAGCTGAAAGTCTGCGTTACTCAGCGACAGCCCAGAAACCTGACTGATCTAGAGAAGATGTGTGTGGAGGAGTGGGCCAAAATCCCTCCTGCAGTCTATGGAAACCTTGTGAAGAACTATGGGAAATGTTTGACCTCTGTAATTGCAAACAAAGGCTACTCTACCAAATATTAATGTTGGTGTTCAAATACTTATTTTCAGCTTTATCACACAAATAAATTGTTAAAAAATCATAGATTGTGATTTCTGGATTTTTCTTATTAGGTTATCTCTCATACAGTGGACATGCACCTACCATGAAAATTTCAGACCCCTCCATGATTTCTAAGTGGGAGAACTTGCAAAATAGCATGGTGTTCAAATACTTATTTTATTCACTGTATATATATACCGTATTTCCTTGAATTGCCGCCGGGGCGCTAATTAATTTAAAACCTCTTCTCACTCCTGCACTTAACAAAGGCATGCGGTAAAAGTAAGCATGCGCTAATTATTTTAAAACCTCTTCTCACTCCGGCACTTAACAAAGGTGTGCAGTAAAAAATTGAGTGTGATGTAAGCTTGGACCTTAAATCCTACTGAATAGCTTTAATCTTCTTCCCTTTATGCGATTTTAAATTACCGGTATTGAAATCAGCCTCCTCCATTTTGAAAATGATGACAGGGGAAGTGTCACTCGTGATGTCACGAGTTTGACCAGGCGGTAATACTAAGCATGCGCTAATCATTTTGGGAAGCGAGTTTGACCCGGCAGTAATTATAGGCAGGCGTATACTATATGTCCTGCGGCAATTCAAGGAAATACGGTATACAGTGTATATATATATATATATATATATATATATATATATATATATATATATATGTATCTCTGCGATGAGGTGGGGACTTGTCCAGGGTGTACACTGCCTTCCGCCCGATTGTAGCTGAGATAGGCACCAGCGCCCCCCGCAACCCCAAAGGGAATAAGTGGTAGAAAATGGATGGATGGATATTTAAAGGCCTACTGAAACCCACTACTACGACCACGCAGTCTGATAGTTTATACATCAATGATGAAATCTTAACATTGCAACACATGCCAATACGGCCGGTTTAGTTTACTAAATTACAATTTTCAATTTTCCGCGGAGTTTCCTGTTGAAAACGTCGTGGAATGATGACGCGTATGATGACGCGTGTTTGTAAAGTTATTGGTTGGAGGGCACATATTAGCCCAGCACCACTTACCACTTTGATTGATTGATTGAAACTTGTATTAGTAGATTTCACAGTACAGTACATATCCCGTACAATTGACCACTAAATGGTAACACCCGAATAAGTTTTTCAACCTGTTTAAGTCGTCTGTCTTGGTTGATAAGATTTTGCAGCATCGCGTGGACATCAGGGGCGGTACCTCTGGATTGGCAGACCGGGGTGGTGGTCCCTCTCTTTAAGAAGGGGAACCGGAGGGTGTGTTCCAACTATCGTGGGATCACACTCCTCAGCCTTCCCGGTAAGGTCTATTCAGGTGTACTGGAGAGGAGGCTACGCCGGATAGTCGAACCTCGGATTCAGGAGGAAAAGTGTGGTTTTCGTCCTGGTCGTGGAACCAGCTCTATACTCTCGGCAGGGTCCTTGAGGGTTTATGGGAGTTTGCCCAACCAGTCTACATGTGCTTTGTGCACTTGGAGAAGGCATTCGACCGTGTCCCCCAGGAAGTCTTGTGGGGAGTGCTCCGAGAGTATGGGGTATCGGACTGTCTGATTGTGGCGGTTCGCTCCCTGTACGATCAGTGTCAGAGCTTGGTCCGCATTGCCGGCAGTAAGTCGGACCCGTTTTCAGTGAGGGTTGGACTCCGCCAAGGCTGCTCTTTGTCACTGATTCTGTTCATAACTTTTATGGACAGAATTTCTAGGCGCAGTCAAGGCGTTGAGGGGTTCCGGTTTGGTGGCCGCGGGATTACGTCTCTGCTTTTCGCAGTTGATGTGATCCTGATGGCTTCATCTGGCCGGGATCTTCAGCTCTCACTGCATTGGTTCGCAGCCGAGTGTTAAGCGACCGGAATGAGAATCAGCACCTCCAAGTCTGAGTCCATGGTTCTCACCCGGAAAAGGGTGGAGTGCCATCTCCGGGTTGGGGAGGAGTCCCTGCCCCAAGTGGAGGAGTTTAAGTACCTCGGAGTCTTGTTCACGAGTGAGGGAAGAGTGGCTTGTGAGATCGACAGGCGGATCGATACGGCGTCTTCAGTAATGCGGACGTTGTATAGATCCGGTGAAGAAGGAGCTGAGCCGGAAGGCAAAGCTCTCAATATACCGGTCGATCTATGTTCCCATCCTCACCTATGGTCATGAGCTTTGGGTCATGACCGAAAGGACAAGATCACGGGTGCAAGCGGCCGAAATGAGTTTCCTCCGCCGGGTGGCGGGGCTCTCCCTTAGCGATAGGGTGAGAAGCTCTGTCATCCGAGAGGAGCTCAAAGTAAAGCCGCTGCTCCTCCACATCGAGAGGAGCCAGATGAGGTGGTTTGGGCATCTGGTCAGGATGCCACCCAAACGCCTCCCTAGGGAGATGTTTAGGGCACGTTTAACCGGTAGGAGGCCACGGGGAAGACCCAGGACACGTTGGGAAGACTTTGTCTCCCGGCTGGCCTGGGAACGCCTTGGGATCCCCCGGGAAGAGCTGGACGAAGTGGCTGGGGAGAGGAAAGTCTGAGCTTCCCTGCTTAGGCTGCTGCCCCCGCGACCCGACCTCGGATAAGCGGAAGAAGATGGAAGGATGTATAATACATATTGTTGGACATAGAGAACATTCAAACCCTTTATTCATTGAATCGAAAATTATAAAATTCTACGACATTGTAAATTTTCAAACAGTTAATATTATGCACATAACAAACTGTAACCTTCTACCAAATAATATACAACAATTCCTCTCAACAAAAGAGGACAAATATAATCTTAGAGAAAAATGTAACTTAAAACATTTGTATGCACGTACAACACTCAAGGCTTTTAGTATGTGGAATTAAATTATGGATTGGATTAAGCAAAGAAATCAAACAATGTACTAATATGATCTAATTCAAGAAATTGTTCAAACCTGAAGTGTTTACAAAATATAAAGAAGCAGAACCATGATAAACATTCTAAATGTATTCCATCAATCCATTCATTTTCTAGATAATCTTATCTCACCATATGAAATAGAATTTACTTCACTAATTATTGTTTATTTTTAAGGTTTTCAATTATGGAATCTATTGTGAATAAATTGAGAACAGGAAGTGAACAGAAGTGTTAGTAACTGCTATGTAAAGGAAAAGGGGTAGCATTACATAAGCTCTGCTTCTTCCTTCTTGTTTTCGAACATGTTGAAAAGACAAACTTTAAATTGTGATGTATCATGTTGAATGCATGCATGTTCGAAATAAACTCAATCTCAAACTTTAGTTTGTATTGATTGAAGCAAGGTTTAGCTAAGAGACTAAACAATAACACACCACTTCAAAATTAAGCTCCCCACACACACACATTAGACGACACTGCAATATGAAGTATAAACGATTAAACATTAAATCTTAAGAGTCTGTAAAAGTTTGACTCCTACCTTGTTTACTTCAGTGGCGATGACAACCTCAAAAGTTTTTTTTTAATCAATGAGAAATATCAAGCAACTAAAATGTGCCAAACATGGCTAAGTGTGGATTTACATGGGTGTAAATTAAAATTATGTATTGTGATTGGACATGTTTTATAATGTTCATAAAGTTCAATGAACATGTTGTGTGTTATGTTGACCATGTGTGTTAGATCTCTGCGTCGGTTTTGCTTTATATGCACAATGACTATGAATATTGTGCCTAGGAGACTTAAAATTAAAACTTGTGGTCATTGATCAAGTTTACTAACATGGTCCATGAAATGTCGACAGATTTGCAGCAATTAAGCTTACCTGTCATTAAAATTTAATTTCAGGCAGAACCCAAGTCAGAATTTTTATTTAGCTTGTGTTGTCTCACTGTCCAGACTGAAGATGCGGACGGGCTGGGCCGCACCAGGCCCACGGACTGTAGTTTGGATACCCTTGTATTAGAAACAAACTACCCTGCGATGCACTTCTACACAACTGCAATCTACCTTAACAAAAATAAATCATTTAATTCCTCTCTGACTGTGACAATCAAAGTCAGATTTGTAGTGTGTTGTTCATTAAGGGGAGCTCATTTCTTAATGCATTTTCTTTCAGGCTCAGTTTGACATCACAGTGGCCAGTGAAATCATGGCTGTGCTTGCCCTCACAAGCAGCTTGGAGGACATGCGTCAGCGACTGGCCAAAATGGTGGTGGCAACCAGCCGCGGCGGACAACCTATCACCACAGAAGATCTGGTCAGTAGGAATAACTTACTAAAACCTTGTTGATATCACAATACGACAAATACATAAGAATAGCATCATGTAGTTGTTGAGCTGTTGTGCTATTTCTATAGGGTGTGTGTGGTGCACTGACTGTGCTAATGAAAGATGCCATCAAGCCAAATCTGATGCAGACTTTGGAGGTAGGTGCAACATAAACTCATTCTATTCCAAAGGTACCGTATTTTTCAGACTATAAGTCAACGTTTTTTCATAGTTTGGCCGTGGGTGCGACGTATACTCCGGAACTACTTATATGTGAGAAATTATTAACACATTACCGTAAAATATGAAATAATATTGTTAACCTCATTCGAGTGAGCAACGGAGAAAATGTCCACAATCGTCACACACACGTCAGCAATTGTCACTCACACGCCAACCAAAGAGAATTCGGCGACTGCGGGTCATGGCAGAAGTGCATTGTGTGTCATGATATGCTAACTGCTATATGCCATACGCTACTGCTGGAGCTATTAAAATGGATCACATCAACATTGGCGGTAACTTATAAAAACTGAGAAGGACTGACCTAAAATGGCACCGAAAAGGAAATCATGCACTGCAGATTACAAGCTGGACGTAGTGAAATATGCTGTAGAGAACAGCAATCGAGCAGCAGAAAGAAAGGACGCTAGCGGGGCGCATACCAAGGGCGACACCGAGGAAGAAGATCTCATCGGATTTATGGATGGGGACTGACAGATTGTTTGGTAAACGTATAGCATGTTCTATATGTTATAGTTATTTGAATGACTCTTGCCATGATGTGTTGCGTTAACATACCAGGCACGTTTTCCATTGGTTATTTATGCGTCATATAACGTACACTTATTCAGCCTGTTGTTCACTTTTCTTTATTTATTTTAAATTGCTTTTCAAATGTCTATTCTTGGTGTTGGGTTTTATCAAATAAATTTCCCCCCAAAAATGCGACTTATACTCCAGTGCGACGTATATATGTTTTTTTCCTTCTTTATTGTGCATTTTCGGCCGGTGCGATTTATACTCCGGAGCGACTTATAGTCCGAAAAATACGGTAATACATTTTAAACGCTAAAGTAGATAATTCATTACAAATGTGGGAAAACCAGAAGAGCGTGAATACAATCTGATTTAATTGTGAGTTTTATGTCTTATTTGACTTGTGCAAAATCGCAGGGAAACCCTGTGTTTGTCCACGCTGGCCCCTTTGCCAACATCGCCCACGGCAATTCCTCCATCCTGGCTGATAAAATTGCTTTGAAGCTGGTTGGACAACAGGGCTTTGTGGGTAAGTGGAGAAAAACAGTTGATGTTTGTGTTGTGTTTTCTTAATACTTCCTACAACATCATAACCTTGGTTATCGTTCCAGTTATGAATGTGATTGACTTTGTCTTCACATCTGTGCATTTTGCCAAATAGTGACAGAGGCTGGCTTTGGCGCCGACATCGGGATGGAAAAGTTCTTTAACATCAAGTGCCGATACTCTGGCCTGAGGCCCCATGTCGTGGTCTTGGTGGCCACTGTCCGAGCCCTCAAGATGCACGGCGGAGGACCCACGGTGTGTTTTCTAAACCTGACATAAACAAAATCATTCTTGTATTTTGAAAAAACTACCAACACTAGAAGCATGACCAGGACGGTGTCATATCTATTAGATTAATTAATAGACTTATGTTTTAGGTCACTGCTGGAATGCCGCTACCGAAGGAATACATTGAGGAGGTAATGTATACTTGCTGCCCGACAGCCTTTAATCTTACACTCTTGTGTACACATTATCAGGAAAAACTATTTAGTCCGCTTTAAACAAACTCTGAAGTGGAACTGTTATTTTTTTAACTTAAAGGGGCTGTTTGCAACATTTACACAGTTGCCTACAGGGCGCCAACTTTCCAATGAATTTTACACAGTATCCATCCATCCATGTTCTACCACTTGTCCTTATCCCACCTTATTATGACTTTGTATGTAACACATGCACACACATAATAGCAATTTGGTTAGTTGGCTTCAACTGCCATTGAATGTATATTCTGTCATAACAACAGAACTGCATGTTGTTATGGCTTCTTTTAGACTGCTTTTGTATGTGTGCACGCAATCCCTGCGCGTACGTGCTGATGAGACGGTAAATGACTGCCATAAACACCAATCATTTAATACGGACCGTAAAAAATGTTTTTACATAAACGTTGAAACTTTGTAATTGTTAAAATTATACACAATTGTCAAACAAATGTGGCGCAGTTGGGAGAGTGGCCATGCGCAACCCGAGGGTCCCTGGTTCAATCCCCACCTAGTACCAACCTCGTCACGTATGTTGTGTCCTGAGCAAGACACTTCACCCTTGCTGGTTAGCGCCTTGCATGGCAGCTCCCTCCATCAGTGTGTGAATGTGTGTGTGAATGGGTGAATGTGGAAGTAGTGTAGAAAAGCGCTATACAAGTACAACCCATTTATGTGTTCTGTTAAACCACTAATGGTAACATAAGCAAGCCTGTGGTGTTATATTTTTTGCTTCGAAAAATGTTACAAACAAGGAAGTTGCAAACAGCACCTTTTAATGTGGTTCGTGACCAGGAATTGTAACTTGAAAATTTAGTATATTGAAGCAAATCTACCTACAGGAAATTATGTACGGTAAATATTGACGAAAGTCGTAATTTAAGGAAAGTTTTGTACACTTTGACCCAAAGTGCTATACAGTGCTGTATATCAAACAAACACAGCGAGTGGGTGATGGATCACCTTTCTGTTTAAATAACAAAGTCAAAACAACAACAACTGGCTTAACTGTCTGAGCTCTCATTCAGCCGCCCTGCCAGCACGTACTCACACTGTCACTAACCCTGTGGTGCACTCAGTTTGAAATGTATAATTTTATAATTTTTGGTACCCTTACACCAAAGAAGGAAAAACCACAAGAATCACTGAAATAATTGAAATCGGAAATAAAAATACAGAAAAAAAAAAATTGATGGAAAACCAGATGTTGCTTTGATCTGTGGTTCAAGAGAACGTAAAAAAAGTTAAACTGGCCTTGACAAAAATTGATGGTATCCTTAATCCAATTTAAAGTAATTACAGTCATCCCAGGCTGCATGGCGTTTTAAATAATGTGACTTCACAACATTTGCGATTTCTTTGAAAAAAAAAAAAAGTTTTATGTTCTATATGTATTTGGCCTAAAACCCCAGGGCAGCTGTGGCTACTGATGTAGCCAGGTGTGAATGAATGTTGAGTCCCAGTTCTCTGTGAGCGCTTTGAGTGTCTAGAAAAGCGCGATATGAATATACGTTTTTTTTTTTTATTAAATAATTTTTGGTTGTGTATCATATTCATAACAGTGAAGTATTTCTGAAAATATTAACCAAGACAAGATCTGTTTCTGGGTCAAGGGTTACGCTGCTAACAACCATAACTGGCTAACTTTGTCGCTGCTTCATCTCCACTGTGACAATCTCAAGTTAACCTTTGGCAGATGGACTTCATCTTAAACTCCTGCCTAATCAATTAAACATCACCACATTGCGAGCGATGTCAATGTTGACTGACAACAGCTGGAAGTAGCATCGGACATTTTGGCACGTCATTTGAGAAGGCTACCTGAGACGCTTTTAGGAACTGTCTGGTTAAAGTGGAGATGAACACTGATGCAATTTATCTTTGACATCAGTAACACAGTTTTGGAGATCTGTGTTTGATGTGGAGCAACAATGTAAACACATAAAGCTAATACTGAATGCTAACATCACATCTAATGGTTGTAGCTGTAGCTGTCAAGTTGATCAACTTTGTTTAGAACAAACGCTGGTTTCAGTACTCAAAGCCCAGTTCTAACTTAGAGGAATTATCCAGGATGGGAATAAGTATTTCGACATTGTAGCCATAATTTAGTGGCCAGGCGATGACTGTAGCAATAACGCCTGTAACGTTAGGTACAACAAAAACTCAAGGCTACTATATTGGGTGAAAGGAGTGTAAAGGTGACTACCGTATTTTCCGCACTATAAGGCTATTATTTGTACAGTCCTTTGAGACATTTGTGATTTAGGGCTATATAAATGAACATTGATTGATTGATTGATTGATTATAAGGCGCACCTTCAATGAATGGCATATTTTAATATTTTGTTCTTATATAAGGCGCACTTCATTATAAGGCGCATAAAATAGATGCTACAGTAGAGGCTGGGGTTACGTTATGCATCGTTTAGATGGTGCTGCGCTAAAGGGAATGTCAACAAACCAGTCAGATAGGTCAGTCAAACTTTATTAATGATAAATAAATAAATGATAAATGGGTTATATTTGTATTGCGCTTTTCTACCTTCAAGGTACTCAAAGCGCTTTGACACTACTTCCACATTTACCCATTCACACACACATTCACACACTGATGGAGGGAGCTGCCATGCAAGTCGCCAACCAGCTTCCATCAGGAGCAAAGGTGAAGTGTCTTGCTCAGGACACAACGGACGTGACAAGGTTGGTACTAGGTGGGATTTGAACCAGTGACACTCGGGTTGCGCACGGCCACTCTCCAACTGCGCCACGCCGTCCCAATAATAGATTACATTAATAGATTACAAACCAGCGTTTGGACAACTCCGTTCACTCCCAAAATGAATAAACAGCTGTTTTAGTATTTTCCCCGATTCAATAACACGTAAAAAACAGTCTGATACTGTTACGGTAAATCAAACGTTAGTGCAATCACATTATAGTAACACTGGAAATAGTGCAAAGTAATAATATATCAATAACTCAACGTTGCTCAAACGATTATGTCACACAACACAACACACAAAATAAACATGTAAAGCTCACTTTATTAAGTTATTCCTAATCCAGGAATCCCTCAAGTTCTTCTTCTTCAGTGTTCGAATCAAACAGTTGGGCGAATACGGCATCCAAAATGCCCGGCTCCGTCTCGTCGAAGTCGTCATTAAACGAGTCAGTGTCGCTGCTGTTGATGTTAAATTCTTTCGCTGCTGCTCTATTCCCGTGTCTACTGTGTGACTGATCGCCTTGAGTTTAAACTCTGCGTCGTAAGCATGTCTCTTTACATAAACACACAGAAACGGCACGCCTACCGCAGTCATATATCCCAGCATGCACCGCGCGCTTCTTTTTCTACGAGGGAAAATAAGGTAGGCGGCTGTTTACCGTATTTGCGAGACCTCCTGTGGCATGTTTAATTCGGACACTGAAGAAGAAGAATTCAAGGGATTCGTGGTTGACGAATAACTTAAAGTGAGCTTTACATGTTTATTTTGTGTGTTGTGTTGTGTGACATTAACATTTGAGCAACGTTGAGTTATTGATATATTGTTATTGCTTTGCACTATTTCGAGACGTCGTTAATGGAGTCAGTGTCGCTGCTGTTGTCTAGCAGTTCAGTGACAATTCCTGCTTTCCTGAAATCATGTCTCTCAATAGGAGCCATTTTACATAAACACACACATGGAAATGAAACAGCACGGCCTGGCGCAGTCATATATCCCGCGCTTCTTCTCCTACGGGGGAAAATGAAATCGCCGGCTGCTTACTGTAGTTGTGAGACCTGTTGTGACTCAATATTGGCCCATATATAAGGCGCACCGGATTATAAGGCGCACTGACAGCTTTTGAGAAAATTTTAAGTTTAATTGATCTTATTTCATGTTTAGAGGGCTCTAATAATGTGAAAAAGGTTTAGAAGGTTATAAAAAAAATGTTAATGCTCTAGCTAGGAAAATATTTGATTTATTAATAATTGGTCTACTTTGCGGTAATCATTATGTCGCTGTCATCAAGTTTGATAGGTGCTTTTAAATGACTCATGTTTCAGCTCTTTTCACAAATGCTCAATTGAAATAAAATTAATTAAATAATCGATTTCAGAAGTCTAATGTTTCGATGCGCTTCCTCATTCCTAGGAATTTTAATTGTTGTTTTCTGGTTCATTGATATGTTGGAGGACCCATGACCTGACTGCAGCTTGTTGAAAGGAATTTTGAGAAAATGTAGTATTTTAAAGTATGGATGGATGGAAAAAAAAATGTTGGTGACTATCGTGGGTTTTTCGTTTTCTTACTGAAAGAGGCCAACAATTTTCAACCGTTACAATACCTTGCTTAGCATCTGTTTTGGGGCAAATTGGAGTTTCTCATTCCTTTTTAAGGCCTGATCCGCAAAGCAGGCCCTGCACGGGCGATGCAGAGCACCACAAGGGTTTTATTGAAATTGCAGTGTTTTTTCTTCTATATGTTTGGATGCCTTTTCAAGGCCCCTGACATGCACAAAAAATCCCCATATTTTGCGGGGGTGTCAGACAGTGTGAAAAATTTTATATATTGGGGGTCCTGAAAATGACATTTCAAAATTGGCTCTCGAGCGCAGTGATTCTCAACCTTATTTCAGTGATGTACCCCCTGGGAACATTTTTTTTAATTCAAGTGTGAATGTTGTCTGTCTATCTGTGTTGGCCCTTCGATGAGGTGGCGACTTGTCCAGGGTGTACCCCGCCTTCCGCCCGATTGTAGCTGAGATAGGCGCCAGCGCGCCCCGCGACCCCGAAAGGGAATAAGCGGTAGAAAATGGATGGATGGAAGTACGCCCTAATCAGAGTAAAGCATTTTTGGTTGAAAAAAAGAGATAAAGAAGTAAAATACAGCACTATGTCATCAGTTTCTGATTTATTAAATTGTATAACAGTGCAGAATATTGCTCATTTGTAGTGGTCTTTCTTGAACTATTTGGAAACAAATACATCAAAATAACTAAAAACTTGTTGAAAAATAAACAAGTGATTCAAATATAAAGATTTCTACACACAGAAGTAATCATCAATTTAAAGTGCCCTCTTTGGGGATTGTAATAAAGATCCACCTGGATTCATGAACTTAATTATAAACATTTCTTCACAAAAAAAAGAAATCTTTAACATCAATATTTATGGAACATGTCCACAAAAAATGTAGCTGTTAACACTGAATATTGCATTGTTGCATTTCTTTTCACAGTTTATGAACTTACATTCATATTTTGTTGAAGTATTATTCAATAAATATATTTATAAAGGGTTTTTGAATTGTTGCTATTTTTAGAATATTTTTGAAAAATCTCACGTACCCCTTGGCATACCTTCAAGGAGGGCTGGGCGATATATACGATATATCGCGGGTTTGTCTCTGTGCGATATAGAAAATGACTATCGTAATATTAGAGTATACGTTCTCACGCAGTTGCTTTTAGCTGCAGGCATTACACTTCAGGCTTTTCTCACTCTTTCCTGTCTCTCCTTCTCACAGACAAGCAGGCTCACAAACTTACACACGTCACATACTGTCACGTCATACGCCACATACGTATACGCCCTCGCCCAGCAGAGAGGTAGCAGACTGGGCTACGTTAGCTGCTAACATAGCCGTACAAGTGGAAATAGGAGAGAAAGAAGGTGCGGATCTGTTAACAAATGAAAGAAGACTTAATTCCCAATAAAAACAGCAGGGGGTCCATGGTCTGGTGGTGGTTCGGCTTCAAGTGGGAATATGTCGAACAGACAACCGTAATTTGTCAAGTGTGGGGCAAAAACGTTGCTATAAAAAGTAGCATTACTGCTAATATGTAGCATCATTTGAAAAGTCGCTTGCTAGAAAATGAAGATAATTTCATAACGTCCGTAGTAACCTACCACATAGTGATGGACAAATACTATTTGATTTCCTATTATGCAGCTCATTTTTATTTGACACTTAAGATGTCTCTGACAATCTTGCACTCTATGTCTTGGAAATGACATGAATGTTTGTGCCATTGCTTAATAATTTCAATAAATACACTTTTGGTCAATTGGTTTAGTTGTGATTTCCCTCTCTGCATGAAAGTTTAAAAGTAGCATATATGAATGCAGTATGAATAAGAATGTTTTAATGTATACGCATATAATCACCATACTGCTGTGATTATATGCATCAAGTGTTCATTAAAGGCTAAGGCAAAATATCGTAATATATATCGTAAATTGCGATATGGCCTAAAAATATAGAGATATTAAAAAAAGGCCATATCCCCCAGCCCTACCTTCAAGTACCCCCATTTGAGAACCACTGCTCTAATGCCACCTTTTAAAATGTGAAAAATTTGCCCCAACGACCAGTTTTACGTATCAACACAAAAATCGCAGGCGACGTCTGTTATGACGAACATAAGTCTCAGGATGAAAACAAAAGGTAAGTCGGTCATATTGGTCTTTGCCGGTTTAGAAGGGGTTGTACTTTAATTAACTCCTTCTAGGGACTCCGACCAAATGAGTCGCAGTTAAAATTATTGATACTACACATACAGGGGACGATAAAATGTGAACAAATATTGCCTACGCCATTAGATGTTGGCGGCATGGTGCCAAACATTGCTTTGATGTTTTGCCACGAAACACGAAAAATTAACGCTGTTTAACAAATTCAAATGATGACAGTCTGAAGTGGCTTAATTTGATTTAATTTGATTTAATTTAATTTAATTTTTATTTATTTTATTTTCCTTTATTTAGGCCCGAGCCGCAGCACAAGCCCTGCAATGCAGATAATGTATTTATTATTGAAATTGCTGTTTTTTTCTTTTAGTAGGCCTTTTTTGAGGCCCTTAACATGCACTAAGAGTCCCCATTTTTTGCAGGCCTGTTGGAATGGTGTAAAATCTTATATTGTGGGGGATTTCGAAAGTCTGCTGAAAAAGATGTTATCTTGTGTCGTTTCCTTATAAAGTATGCAAACCTTCATAAGAATTAGTGTTCTATGCAGTGGACAATTACTTTTGGTCAATTTCTTACATATTTTTGAGGAGGAAAAAAAATAGCTCCAAGAATTTGTTGCTAGTATAAACACAAATCTACAGTTAGCCTTCACCAGCCTGCAAAAATATGCCAAGACCACCAATCAAACCTTTTATGTGTTTATTTGTGCGTAGAACCTTGAACTGTTGGAGCAAGGTTGTAGCAACATGAGAAAGCAGATAGAGAATGCAAAACACTTTGGAGTCCCTGTGGTGGTGGCTGTCAATGCCTTCAAGTAAGTGTACATTCCTTTTATCTCGTAAACATCAGAGCTGACCAACACAGTCTAATCTAATATGAAACTTAACCAAGATTAATAACAACAACAGTGGCATTTCTTCTTTTTTCTCAGCACGTGGCTTTTTATTACAAGAAAAACAAATTTTTTGGGGGAAAATAGTATATGCAATTAATTTCCGTTCATGAGCATGACAATTGGCTGTTTGGACTTGTACCCTGTGTGATTGGTGGCAAAAGTCATACTGTTGTTTTACTGCCCTTCAAAACTTTTTCGTTGAGCATCATATTTGAATAATAGATTGTTAATAAATCTGTCAGTTGTGTGGAATTGGTTGTTTATTGAAGCATTTGAGGCAGTAATGAACACATCACTGCAACCAGCAGAGGCACTGTTGCTCAATTGCTCAATTAGTATTTAACAGACTACAGTAGTTTGTTAAATATACTACTGTAGAACAACATCACATCAACATTTGATTACTTTTTTAATAATTCATTTAAAAGGGGATGAGAAAATCTGTCTGTAAATGTTTTTAACTTCTGTGTCAGTGTTGCTCTAAACAGAATAATGCTCCAGGGGGTTTCATAATAGTTGTTCCTTTCCCCTAAAATAAATCAGACATGTAGTCAAATGCCTAGTAGAAACACAAAGAAAATATGTACAATGGTGGGCCGAACCAGACTATGCACTAAACATACAAGTAGATATGTTATGTATCCAAATTACGGCCAAAAGTTTTGTACTTGGAGAAAAAATAATTTCAAAATCCACTTTTGATGTTTAACTTTGAATGACACATAATTTCCATTTTCTACCGCTTATTCCCTTTCGGGGCAGTATATTCAAAATAAAAGTCAGCACAGCCATTTTTTTTTCAGTTTTACCTATATATATATATATATATATATATATATTCACACTTTTGGCACAAATTTCACTTGGAGCAGTTGCCTTCAACTGAGAAGAGGGTGTGGAATCATGACAGACAGCTTAGAAAAAAAGATGGAGGCATCACCTATCACGTTGCCTTCAGGGAATGTAGGAACTGAAACTTTATGTAGGCTACACCAGAGGTCAATTATTTTTTAGGAAAAATAATAAACTGTTAGATCGCCTTTTTTGCATGTACATGTCACTTTCCCACTTTATTTAGCCGTCCTTAAACACAACATTTTTCCATGGACTGTTCCCTAACTGAATTGTATTTAAAACTCTCTTGAGGCCATGTGATTGTTAATTGTATGTATTCCTCACACTGCTGCTGTTGCTACACAGGACAGACACTGATGCTGAGCTGGACCTTGTATGCAACATGGCCAAAAGTGCCGGAGCATTTGACGCTGTGCATTGCAGCCATTGGGCTGAGGGTGGAGCAGGCGCTCTTGCTCTTGGACAGGCTGTCCAGAAAGCCTCTGAAGTTCCAAGCAAGTTCAAGTTCCTCTATGACTTGGAGGTAATTGTCCAAGGCTGCTCAAAAACTATCCACACTAAGCCATTATTTTTTACATGTTTCTTATTTTATTACTAGCTCCCTATCGCGGAAAAGATCCGAATAATCGCCCAGAAGATCTATGGAGCAGATGATATTGAACTTCTTCCAGAGGCACAACGCAAAGTGGAGCTCTACACCAAACAGGTCGGCATTTTTGGACTTCAGATGGTGCCGTTTTTAGGGCTGTATATTCAGTTCTTATTTGGTACAGTTTGTTGTTTTGGCAATTGTAAATTTGCTCTTTACTTTTTATCTATACAGTATAATGTTTTAATTCAACGTAGACTAGCAATCAACACAATCAAAACCATTTTGCCTTCAGGGTTTTGGCAACCTCCCAATCTGCATGGCCAAGACCCACCTGTCGCTGTCCCATGAGGCAGACAAGAAGGGTGTGCCTACCGGCTTCGTTGTGCCAATCAGGGACATCCGAGCCAGCGTTGGCGCCGGCTTTCTCTTCCCGCTGGTCGGCACTGTAAGTTTCAATATATCGATCCGTCTTCATCTTACATGCTGTTTCCTGTAATAAATCAATACATTTTTGGCTCCTAGATGCCCACAATCCCTGGATTGCCCACCAGACCTTGCTTCTATGACATTGACTTGGATCCTGAGACTGAACAAGTCAATGGACTCTTCTAAACTTCTGCACTGGATGTTGGTAAGGTAATATCAATTTATGATTTTTGAGTAATATTTTCTGGTTAATCTTGTATTATATCTTTTCCTCTTCCTTTTACCAAGGTGGTCCATTGCTGTCTGCCAAATGAGTCTTAATGGCAATAACTGAAGGCACCTTCAGCTACATGTCTGTAAATAACAATGTTGCCTTGCGACTAATTTCTTAAAGAGCCCAATCACTTAACTTAAATTGGTAATTCATAATTTACTTTTAAATGCTGGGAAATTCTACTCTTTGTACAACAAACAATATAATTTGTCTTTATAGCATTGAGTCTGTATGACAAACATTCCATATCATTTCAAAGAAACACAACTATATGTTGATTGATTTTGAATTATCATCAACAGGAATGAAGTATTTTTTACATTGTATAACAGTGCCTAAAACTGATGAATGAGATAATTCTGCACTAATAAAACATTTTATTAAAATGGTGGTAGATAACCCAAAATAAATATATGTTTTACACCATATACCACCAATAAGAATAAAAAAAAACACATGTATTATTAGGCATGACACAAAAAATTCAATTCAATTAAATAAAAAAAAAGTAGTTGGTGAAATGTGCGCTACAGTACACAACATGTATGATGTGTTATTGTTATGGTGTCGGTTTATTTTGAACATGGATACAATTACAATATGACACATATTTCCAGTTTCTCAAAAAAGTGTAGACAAACACTTTTTAAGGTATTAATTGATAAAATAAGATTTTGTGTGCACTATAAAATATATTCCAATGCTGTTAAATGTGTTACAAAAAACTTGTTTTCAAAATCATGATAGGACTAATATCCACAAAATATTGCTGGATTGTAATAAAAACTGAACTTTTATTATAAATATTTTTACATTTAAATTGGAGCAAAAACGTTACTGCTGATTGAAATATTTTATTATAATTTGCTGTCAAAATGTAGCCAGCGATCCATGTCTAATTTAGTCGTCACATGACTAAACAATTTCCTAAAGTCACAAAATCCACACTCGGAAATGTTAACCATTATATCACTCTTTAATGGTTTTTTGGTGCCCTATTATTTTTTATGCCAGCAAGGGTTCCTTAGAAAAAAAAAACTTGACCAATAATCCTATCCTGTCCCCCACTTTTGTCAGGGGTGTTTTTGCACTTACAAAAGCTGGCCAAAAGATGGTGGTGTATAGCAAGACACAATAGAGTCCACTGTAGTGTGCAAATTTGACATGAGAGAAAATCGCTTTTGAATATCTTTACACTACAGTAACTACTGTGCTTGGGAGGGTTAAGATAAAAAAAAAAACCTAAAATATATAGCACTTGTAGCAGTGTAAATAGTATTGAATGTCAGTCCTGTCTAAATGACATCCTATAGAACTTCAGTTTATAGAGCAGCAGATTTGATGGCGATCACATTATTGACATGTACTGTATATCAAAATCATACCAAGATTTAATGCTGGAACAAATCTTTTCAAATTACACAGCATATAGGTGTTTGTTGGAGTAGACAAAACAGTGCATATATTCACACTTTTTTGGAAATATGAACGGATGGCAGTGTTTCCCCCAGAATATTTGTTAGTTAAGGTGGTGTTTCTCCAGAGGGAAGGAGCTTCCGGGACAGGCAGACGGACGGGGAAGGGGATGGGTGGGAGTAAGGAACAGTGTAATTTGGCCTTTTGCCACCATCACGTCTCCATCTCATTGCTGCCTGTGGGGGCAATAGACTACAGACTGTGGTGAAGTAGGCAGGCTTCGTGACATGAAAAAGCCTACAATTTTTGGTTGTGTTTTCCGCTCCGTATGCTGAATGACAATATACGATATATATTTCGATATTTTTTCCAAAGTAAAAACAAACAAAAAAAGTCCTAGTTACCTGAGATACTAAGTATGTCATTATTTTGACTTAGTGTATGTTGACTCACAAAGACAAAATAATGACTAAGACGCTTATTGGGTTTGCAATAAGCGTTTGAAAAAAGAGTTAAAAGTTGGGCCGCGTGCTGACAGGCTCAACTCATGCTTAATTTATTACATCATTTGGGAAGCCTGTAGTTGATTATTGTAATGTAAATGTTATATTTTTATCAACATGTGATAGCAGAGACCCTGCCATTCAAAACTAGGCTGCTACATTACTAATGATTAATGTAAGTATAGCTGAAAAAATAGTACAATAGCAATAGGAGAGACTGTTCATCCCTGAACACTATGAAGTTCATGTAGGCTTTATGACGCATTATTATATCATCTATCAGAGACAGAAACTCTTCATTTAACATAATGTCCTTTTTGCTGCTTCAACGCAAAAAAAGGTAGAGTGAAATAACTTAGTTGTTAACTGTCGGTCAATAATGCTTGTCTTTCTCTTAGACAGACAGGGCTTTGCTGTCCGTTACACACACACGCACGCATGCACACGCCGCAAAATGAACTAACATTACACTAAAAGCTAGTTAGCCTTCACCTCAAGGACTGCAAGCGAACTGAGCTGCCGCTTATATTTCCAGAACATCAACGAGCTCATAGTGATGTTACTTGTTGTTGACTGGGAGGTGCTTATTATAATTT
The DNA here is from genome assembly GCF_033978795.1 of Nerophis ophidion. Classification (NCBI taxonomy): domain Eukaryota; kingdom Metazoa; phylum Chordata; class Actinopteri; order Syngnathiformes; family Syngnathidae; genus Nerophis; species Nerophis ophidion. The sequence continues at coordinate 49,831,919 of NC_084613.1, forward strand.
GGGGAGAGTCCACTGCATTATGCTCAGCTGCTAAACGCCTTTCTGTTCACCCCCACCGTCTCTTTAACCTTTAAACTTTTTTATTTCACTTTTGTTTATTTTAATAGTATTTTTAGAATGTGCCGTGGGCCTTTAAAACATTAGGTGTGCGCCGCAAATGGCCTCCGTGGCACACTTTTGACACCCCTGTTATAAATAATAAAAAATAAAAGCTGATAAATCTATGGGTAAAAAGCAGAGCCTGGCGACGCATGCGCGTTCATCATAACTCTCTCGCTCTTTCTGTCTCCCCCTCCCCCACGAATGTTGCTGCACGCACCAGTTTTGTTTTTGTTTTCAACCCCTTCTTAACCCTGAATGTACATTGAAAATACACGCAACCATAACCTAAAATGCCGGACATTTGAGGCATTTAAGAAACTCCACCTGGACAGCTCTGCAAAGAGGACATATCCTGTGAAAAGAGGAGGTATGGTCAGTCTATCATAGCCCAGTCGTTGCTAGCATGCCGTGTGTTGTTTTTTATTTGATTGATTGAAAGTTGTATTAATAGATTACACAGTACAGTACATATTCCGTACAATTGACCACTAAATGGTAACACCCGAATAAGTTTTTCAACTTGTTTAAGTCGGGGTCCACGTAAATCAATTCATGGTGCCTCGGTGTGCATTGTTATACAACGTGCGGTGCACTACTTAATATGTCCGTGTCGCTCGGTACACCTCCGAACCGAACCGAAACCCCCGTACCGAATTGGTTCAATACAAATACACGTACCGTTACACCCCTAATATATATATTTATATATATATAATATTTTTTTAAGACCGTAGTTTAGGTGGCGGCTCTTTATGGGACTTTGATGTCACTGCACCTTGTGTCAGAACAAATGGAAAATACTGTAGGTTTGCAACAGTGGGCGAAATAATGTGTCTTGCGATAGTTTCAAATAAAACAAACTGATAAATGTTGCATTAATCCCTCTTGGTTGTTAAACACATTTTATAGAGGAACATTGGCTGTCTCTAAGGGTATAATATTTGAGTGACAGAAAAATTGCTTTTAAAAAAAACAACAAAAAAACAGCTATATTATATATAACACTAGTAAATATATATGATAATTCAATAATGTATAGTATATATACCAATAATATATTTTTAGTATCTTTATTACAGTCATCATGTGCAGTTTTGCATGTTCTCCCCGTGAATGCATGGGTTCCCTCCGGGTACCCCGGCTTCCTCCCACTTCCAAAGACATGCACCTGGGGAAATGTTGATTGGCAACACTAAATTGGCCCTAGTGTGGGAATGTGAGTGTGAATGTTGTCTGTCTATCTGTGTTGGCCCGGCGATGGGGTGGTGACTTGTACAGGGTGTACCCGCCTTCCGCCTGAATTTAGCTGAGATAGGCTCAAGCGACCCCGAACGGGACAAGCGGTAGATAATGGATGAATGGGGAGTAGTAAAATATATTTAATAAAATCACCAGTTAAACTCCAAACATGTTTCCCTCCCAGCTATCAGATGTGCATCACAATATCCGCTGAAGTTTTGACGATCTAATCTTTGTATTTAATCATATTTATATGGCTGTTGAAGTCCTTGTTTTGCTTTTCGCTACAACAAAACAAGCCACAGGGAACATTTTATTTTATCCATGTTTGTGACGTAAATGCCAAGTAGTCACGTCTGTCCCACTTGCACAACCACACTGAAAAGAAGAATATGCACTTTTATTTATTATGGACTTGCTTGTGAAGCAATAGCAGCAGCCCGCTATCAAACTTATCTTATTATTGCTCATACTTATTGGATCTCAGTGCTGTATAACTATTATAATTATTCATTTATCCATTGCCACCAGTCAGTGATAAGGCCTAGGACACACATACATACGGTAAAGATGCAAACTCCACACAGAGATTCCCAGAGGGAACTTTGAACCCCAATCTGTTGACTGTTACCAACAAGCTCACCACTCTATCAACCTGCAGCTTCAAAGGTGGAATTGTGTGACCATCCGTCACATCAGGTCTCACATGTTGTCATGTTTCCTTTATTTTTTTGCATTTGTTTCCTGTTTGGCGCTCCTAGTTTAGTTCTACTTCTTGTCTGTCTCCCTGAGGACTTGTTTCCTCTTACCTGTCAGTATTTGGCATTCTGAGCACACCTGGTTGTACGTAATTGCCAATCAGGCTGCTATAAACGCCTCCCTCGACCTCTATTCAGGGTTTGATGATTAATTTGTGCTACCTGACCTAATAGGTTAAAAAGAGTTAGAGATGATACACATATCACATTTGGTACCTGGTGGTTTAAGCACCCTGCCGCTAGTCCTGGATAGTCCAACTCCTTAATGTTTCAGTCAAACGCAGGATTCTCGCAGGAATGAGGCAAAATACAGTGCTACCTACTGCAGAGATCAACAAAACCTTTTTCAAGCATGGAAAGGAAAAATGTGAGTGAAAGTGGATGCTATTTCTTTGAATTAAATAAATAAATCATCAATTCAAGCTTATCACTGCTAGTCTGCACTATATTGAAGCAGGATGAGTCCAACACTTTCGAGAAGGTTAAAATAACATCTAAAGGGCAGACATACATTCCATGTAAACATGTTTAAGCAGCTGATGATGTGTTTGACAAAGAAGCAGCTGAAAGTGGATACTGTAGAAGTCCACTCTCCAAGGTAAATACGGGTGTTGGGTGATATAAACGATATATGATATAAATTTGGCCGCCAATAGAGCTTTTAATGCAAAAATTTGGGCAGCGACAAACTAAGAAACGCATCTTCAAGACAATGTAGCGTCCTTGCTAGCGAGCTAGCAGTTAACGTCCCTCCACAGTGCAATTCTCAGAGCATTCAATCGATTGCAACTGGATTGTTTGGTTTGTCTTAGAAGACGTTCGTCTCTCATCCAAGTCGGCTTCATCAGTTCATGCAGGGTCGCAGATTTCAACAAGTCAAATTCAATAGTTTTTAAAGGCCTACTGAAATGAAATGTTCTTATTTAAAAGGGGATAGCAAGTCCATTCTATGTGTCATACTTGATCATTTCACGATATGGCCATATTTTTGCTGAAAGGATTTATTAGAGAAAATCGACGATAAAGTTCGCCACTTTTGGTACTTCCTGAAAAAGCCTCTCCTTTACCGGAAGTCGCAGATGATGTCGTCGCAAGTGTGGGGGATCCTCACATATTCACTTTGGTTTTAATGGGAGCCTCCAACAAAAACAGTTATTCGGACCGAGAGAACGACAATTTCCCCATTAATTTGAGCGAGGATGAAAGATTCGTGTTTGAGGATATTGATAGCGACGGACTACAAAAAAAACCACGATAGGGTTAGGACGTATTCCGATGTTTTTAAACACATTTACTAGGATAATTCTGGGAAATCCCTTATCTTTCTATTGTGTTGCTAGTGTTTTAGTGAGTTTAATATTACCTGATAGTCAGAGGGGTATTTCCACGGGTGTCGACGGCAGCTGTCCGGACGGCACAAGCTCAGCTGATA